>NC_034592.1:86966852-87013079 GCF_900095145.1 Mus pahari | reverse complement strand
TGTGTGGTGTATGTGTGTGCATGGGGTGTGTGTGTGAGGTGTCTGAGTGTGGTGTGTGGAATGTATACTTGGTGTATGTGTGTGTGGTATGTGTAAGTATGGTGTGTGTGGTGTGTGTGCAAGTGTGTTCATGTGCATGTGTGTGGTATATGTGTGTGATATGTATGTGTTTATATGTGTGTCTCTGTGTGTGAGGTATTTGTATAAATGTATACATGTGTGTGGTATGTGTATGTGTTGGTATGTTTGTGTCTGTCTGTATATATGTTTGTTTCTGTATGATACACATACCACAGTACCTATGGGAGACCAGAGGACAACTTAAAGGAGCTGTCCTCTCCTTCCACCATTAGGGTCCTGGAGATTGAACTCAGGCTGTTAGGCTTGGCGGCAAGCGCCCTTTCTCACTGAGCCATCTTGGTGGCCCTATACCCAGCTTCTCATCCAGTATATTGCAAACTGCATTGAAATATTATTGGACTTTCCTAATGTGCTATGGTTTTGCCCCTTGCTTGCTTTAGGTTCTTGACTACTTTAGGCTAATGAGATGCTTATGATTTCCTAGTCCATACATAAGTCACAATTACCATAGCATGGTGAGAATCATCTTTGGTCACAGTGTTAATCACTGAAATTTTATTGTTGTTGTTATTGAGGCATTACCAAGACCATTCTGCCTAATAACATTTAATCCCCTCTCATGATCAGATTATTCATTGTGCTCAGGATTCTTAGCTCACGACGTCGTGCATGCCAGGCAATGGCTACACCACTGAGCTACCCACCTAGCACTTGTGTTACCGTTTTTTTTTTTTTTTTTTTTTTTTTTTTTTTTTTTTTTTTGCATCCGGTAAACCTAATGTACGTTATTAATCCACCAAGGAACTTTTACCCATTGTGTGGTAAAGTCTCAGTGCCCTTCTTGTAGCTGTGACCTAAGAAGTCACCATGAGCGTTTAGGTCTCACCCATTTAAAGTCTTTCCATTGCAACCGTCATTGAATCCAAACCTCCCCCCATGGCCTGCAAAGCTAGGTATTATATTAGTTTCTTTTCTCTCCTCCAGCCGCACGAGCTGTGTCTGCCTCCAAAGCAACTCGAACCCTCACAGCCACCTTTGCATTTGCAGTGAACGTTGACAAAATTCTCTCTCATCTTTGTACAAAGGTGACTTAAGCATCACCCCTTCAGACCAACCTTCCCCAGAGAATTACACCCTGGGACCATTTCCTCAGCGATTAAGAGAAGCTAGCCTGTCTTTGAGCTGTTGGAGCACTAGTATCTAGAGTAGGGCCTAGAATATAGAGGTGATTATGAAATACTCTTGACCTAATGAAGGTCCTTTACATGCCAGCATGGATCTCAGCCACTCTCAGAGGAGAGAAGGCAGGCTTCCTTCATCTTTGTCTCTCAGTGCACTGCACACCGATGCCCTCCGGTTGCTGACGGGATCGGTCACATTCCTATTTGATGATTGAAAAGCTTTATTTTCCTTCAGGTCTTGGTGGTTTTATCCCTGCCTTTTATCCTCTACCTTCTTATACAATCACCACCACACTCAACCTAGTTATCTTTCTTCCTTTCTCCTCCCCCCTCCCTGCCCACATCCTTTCTTGATCGAGTTTAGTTCAACAAATCTCTTTGTCAGCCATGTCGCAACATCTAGATTCAGGCTTCTGAGGTCAAGGAATGGAATCCAGCAATGATACAGGCTTTGGCATGGCTTCTCTTAGTCCTGTACTCTTCCTTTTCCATAAGAATTAATGTTAAACTCCATCAGGACTTGGCTGGAGGCTCACGCCTCTGCACCAGAGCCCAGAAGTTCTACCCTTTGGGTGTTTCGAAGAGAAGCCGTTACTGTCTGCCAGGTGGAAGGTTTTGCCTTTGAAATAGATTATTAGGCATGTCCAGGCAGAAAGGGGATCTCTGACAAAGGCTTTGGAAGACAGAAGAGCTGCTACTCATTTGGATCAGCTTGCAACTGTAGGCAAATCTCTCTGGAATCTAGTTTTTGTCACAGTACAGGAGAGACAATGAAGTTCTTTGGGTAGAATGTGACAATGTTAGGAGAGCTGAGAGGGAGCCAAGTCACGAAAGGAGCAAGAGAAGACCTATGCCATACAGTCCAATCCCGAGGTTCAGAACCAGCAACGGGAGTCTCGATGACGAACTTGAGCCTTTTTACCATTCTGTAGGTGGACTTATAGTCTTATATTCATTAAGTCTTTCTGGTTTTAGGTAACAGAAACTAGCAGAATGAAGGGAATTAGTGAGAAGGGTTTGGGTGCCCCGCAGCAACCAAGAAATCTGCAAAGTGTCAGAACTGAGGGTCTATTTTCTGCTTCTCTCCTACTCTCTGCCTTACTTTTCCTCCTGCTTCTCCATAAACACGGGTGGGTGTATATAGCTGTCCCGTAGCCTTTAAGCGTGTGTTATTTATGATCAGCTACACTGTGCTTCCGAATTTCATGAGCAGCTCTAACATGGCTAGTCTTGGATCAGGCTGTACCACTGGGGTCATTTGGCCATGCTCATGGAAAATGGGGAGTCACATCGTAAAATTGCAGAGTCAGGAGAAGGAACTATTTCTTATGGATTGAGCAACAGTAACAACAGCAACAAAAAGAAGAAAAAACAACAAAAACAAAAATTGTCCTGCAAGAGGGTGGTAGTCATATCTAATCTGAGCACACAGCTATCTGGTGATGATTCTATAGGGGAAAAAAGATAGCACTCCACAACTTCAGATTGTCTAAAGAGCAGTCAACATCTGAGTCTCTGCTATTAAATAAGTCTTCCTCATTTTATGGAAGCTGTGAGAATCAGCACGTTTTGCCCTCCGTGTAACTAAAACCAGTCCATCTCCCCATGTGATATTTTAAAATCATGATTCCCCTCCCCTAACTCCTCCCCACATCCCCACTGACCTAGCTCCATGCCTTTATTTCTCTTTCAATCACTCTTTAGAAAAAAAACAGGCAAACAAAAACAACAAATGATAGTAAGAAAGAAAGAGAGGGAAAAGGAGAGAGGGGGGAAGGAAAAGGGAGAGGGAGAGACAGAGGACACAAAGCAATATGAGACAAAATAATACAGCAATACCATTGAGCTAGTTTTGTGTTGGCCATCTACTGCTAGGGCATGGAGCCTACTTCTCGTGTGGTTAATACATCTAGTGAGACTCCATTAGAGAAAACTAGCTTTTATCTTTCTTAAATGAAAATGAATTGAATAAAAGTAAAGTAAATACTAATCTAGACTCCATTGGTTTAGTGGTTTTGCCAGATCAATAATTAGGAGGGAATGGAAGATTTCTGTCTTTATATTTCTTGATGACAGGATATTTTGTTAAGTAAAATAAAGGTGTGATTTTTGAATCAGTTATCTGACCTTTCAAGTTCCAGAGAGTTTTGTTTGTTTAAATCTGTAAAATGATAATCAACTGTCAATAGGGTTTCTGTGACAATTTGATAACATTGGATTGACTGTGGTAAGACTAACTTTTACAAGCCTGACAATAAGGATGTTTATGGTGGCAGAAAATGTGCTAATGGTAGTGGTGAGAATGGCAGTGATGTTGTCAATGACAGTAATGACAATGTATATGGTGGTGTGATGATAGCTTTATCAGATTGCCACAACCTAGAACCACCTGAGAAGAGTCTCAAATAGGAGTTGTCTACACTATGTCTATGGCATGTCTATAGAGGATTGTCTTCATAAGCTAGTTGATATGAAAAGACCCAGCCCACTGTGAGTGACACCATTCCCTAGTCAGGGAGCGCTGAACTTCGTAAGAATGGAGAAATCAAGCTAAGCCAGAGCATGCAAGCAAGAAGGCAAATGAACATGTCCACATTCATTTCCCTCTGCTCTTGACTGTGGATATGATGTGACTAGCTGTTGAAACCTCTGCCTTCTCCACAATGATGGACTATGTCTTAGAAATGTAAGTGGAAATGAATCCCTTTCTCCCCAAGTTGCTTTTTGTCAAGTTACTTTATCACAGCAACAGAGACAAAAGCAGGACAATGGGAATGATTTAATGATGGTCATGATAGTAGTGAAGCTGATGATAGAACTGGTGGTGGTGGTGGTGATGGCAATTGTAGTGGTGATGGTAGAATTGTTATGGCTAATTACTTAAAAACCAAGAATGTTTGTAATGTGCCCACTGTTTATTAGTTGTACAATGCACACATGCATGCATGAATAAAGATGACAAACAATTTAAATCCTATACTCAAATATTCACATTTCTAAGTTAGTTACCAAATAGCTCTGGGGTCGGGTGCTCTTTTCTTAGCCCCAAATGGTCTACATGAAAGCCACTTTGTGACTGACATGGCCAATTTAGAATCTAGGCTCCTCTGTTCCCATGGCATCCCCAGAGTGCTGCAATCCCAGCAACTACTTAGTTTGTCATAATTTGAAAGCTTTCTTAATCCTAAAGGCCTAACTCTGTGATCACTTCTAGCTGAATAATCGCCACACAAAGTTATTTATTTATCGTAAAGATTCACCCCTAGTTACCGGTTTTTTAGACTCCACTAATGATTATTTCATGAGAGTTTCGCACTATTGCTCATTTGTTTGCATAGAATTTACCCTGTGACAGTGAACTAAGACTGGATTCCACTGAGAGTTCAATATTAACCGGAATGCTGCTTTTACCTTTTCCTTGACTAACCAATCCTTGTCTCTGAAACGATGCTCAATGTTTGTACCATTCCACAATCCATCTCTGGGTCTCCCAGCCTTGCCCTTCATACTTTTACATTTGGTCTGATTTTTTATTTTTCTTTGCTTAAGAAGAGGAGATTTAATATCATTCATCAAGAGCCACCAGGCCCTCGTGTTTCTATAAGAACATCTAATCTGCTCATGTGAACAGGCTCCTCTGCAGGCTGCTAAACTGTCCACTTTACAGAGAGTGCCGTCTGAATGAGTTCAGCAATCCTCAAGTTGCCTAAATGGATCTACCTATGAGCTCATGTGGCTTCTGAGATACCCCATAAGCTGTGATGGGAAAAAAGAAGGCAGCAATCACTCATGCATTTGTACAGTGCTTATTTATGGATCATGATAGATAAAGCTAGAGACTGGAATTCGTCAGCTACTGCAATTGATGTACAATTATGTCTCTGAACACAGGCAGCTCATAGGATGGTAAGTGATTGCTCTCTCCACCAAGGAGAACCCCAGAGGCAGATCCTTATATCTTATTTTTCTCAGTATTCCTAAGCCATGAAAACGGTCTCCTCACCCTCATTTTGAACCCAAATTTCCCAGAGGTAAAGTCACTGATGCTCAGACTTGGGGCTTTCTCAGCCCAAGACTGATGACTGCATTCTGGCTTCTTTCCAAATCCTGTGATCTCATGACAAGCCCCACCAATTCAAGCTCTACATTTCAGTTTCCCACATCCATGCTTTGGCATATAAAAGATGACCGATGGAATGCACAACTGATAGCAAACGCCTAAAGTAAATTATTTTAAGGATTATTGCTTTTCTAGAGGTGCAAAGTAGGAAGAAGATGGACAAGACCCGGTGGCCTGTGGTGTGAGCGAGGTGTTTAAAAAGGGGTTGACAGGAGACCCAGAGATAATCCAGGAATTCCCAAGGACTAGCCTGACTTAGTCTATTATTGAAAATGAGTCATTTGTGGCACTAGAGCAAGCTGTCTCAGCCCCTCACTGAACTATCGGGAAGAGACAGCCAGCCCTTCCCCTATGGGAGAAAAATCCTAATAATAATTTCTACAGAATTTGCATGTCTCTCTACAGCTTGCAGCACACTTTCAGTCAGCTCCCCCTCATCTTCCACCACACACCTTTGGGCGGAATTGTTTACTGAACAAGTGCAAAACACACCAACAAAGCAGGGACTGAGGTTGTTTTGTTCTTTTTTTTTTTTTTCTTTCTGTTTTGTTTGTTTTTCAGAATCTTTTGTCAAAATGAACTCTCTCATGGTATTCTGATATAAAAAACTGACCAACCATGTCATGAAGGCTGAGGGACAAGGGAAGAACATAGCTCACTGTGAATCTTCAGTTCCGGCCTCTATGTCCTTTTCTGAAGGGCTCCCTGGGTTCCACAAAAAATTCTTCCTAGTAACTCCCTATTTCCCTCCTTTCCTCCAAAGAAAATAGGACAAAAATCTTGAACACAAATGTTCAAGACTACTCCTCATCCATAGTTCTCTACACCCACTAGGATGTTTACCCCAAGAGGTGGAGGCCTTTATAATTAGAAATAAATGGTCTCTGGGTCTCAAACAACAGAATAGCCAGCTCTTTCCACCTACTGACCAATTCTAAAGTGCTTTATATTCAGATGAGGCCAAGAGGTGTCTTCTCCATCTCAGAAAGGCAGACCGTTGAGTCACGCTGCCCTGCCAGGCACAGACTGGCTAGATAGTCTATCACTACTATCAATTTCTTTAAACATGCTACCATAAGGCTGTCCCTAACTGAAAAACCCACAGTGAAGTTGTAAAGGGGCACAGTACTGTGGACTAACTAACTAACTGCCACTTCACTGCACTTGCACGTGGGTAAGACAGTAAACTTAAGTGTGTTTCACATAAAAATCGTTTTTAAAACATTCAATGGCTCTTGACTTTATACAAGACCAAGTTCAAAGTTCCTTGAAGTTTACAACCTGGCCCCTTCAGCGTTCTCTAGTCACTGCTCTTGCTGTGTACACTCAGTCTCTTAATCTGATCTAATACTCAAGCCATATCTAGATATGTATATATCATACAAAATGCGCATATGTACAAGCATACATGCATAGACACACCCAGTGTTTAAGAGATGCAAGGCTTTCAAAGCTGTGCCTTCATCATCAGTCCTATGAAGTGAATACTACTATTGAACCCATTTTTATATTTGGGGAAATGGAGGCACATAAAAGCTCTTTGCCTATCTTGAGGCCATAAGGTAGTAAGCAGCCAGAACAGGACTGAGAGATAGGTATTCTAATTTTAATTGCCTGCTACTCCTCAACAAGAGAACTCTCTGTGGGTGACCTGTCCCTGCAGTGTCTCAAGAATTCCTTTTCTTTCCACACCTTGGCCCAAAGTATCATCTTTCTTGGGATGTCTCATTAGTGTTTCCAAGAAAATATTGTGACTTCTTTCCTCAGACTGCAGGACTGGTAGCATCCTAAACACACACATACACACACACACACACACACACACACACACACACACACACACACACACAGAGAGAGAGAGAGAGAGAGAGAGAGAGAGAGAGAGANACACACACACACACAGAGAGAGAGAGAGAGAGAGAGAGAGAGAGAGAGAGAGAGAGAGAGAGAGAGAGATTCCTTATCAGCAGATCACTTCCAGAAAACCTAAGCTTCATATGAAACCTTCAGAAGATGAATTCTCTTATGTAAAATGGCTCAGTATTTACATATAACCGGCAAATATTCTTCTAATCACTGTTGGATACTTGTAGTACCTAACGAAGTGGAATGTAGTGTATTGTATATGTGATACATTGCAGTTAAATGGTGTGGTTCACAAAATAAGCAAAAGCAAAAAGCTTGTAGATACACAGAACAAATGCAATTCTTACAAATATTTTTAGTCTATAGACAGAAAAAACTGGCTGAAAAATAAAATGATTATTTTTAATCACAGGCAGGCCTGTGGAAGGCAGAGGACAACTTGCCTAAGGCATCATGTGGATTCCAAGGATCCAACTTGGGTCCCAAGCTTGGCAACAAGCACTTTATCTCTGCACCATCTCCCCAGTCCTAGCTGTAGTTTGCAGTATATTTTATACCGCAGCAGCCGCTGGCTTGTGTGTGAGCTAGTGCCTGGACCAAACCGGGATTGCTTCTCTTGAAACCCTCTGGTATTCATTATGTGCTTGATGAATAAATGGATGGACAGGTGGCTGCGTACATTTCTCTCACTTTCTTTCAGTAAATCCCAAAATATCATTTTCCCTCAGAAATTCTGGCATGATTCATTCCGGGTCCTGCCACGGCCATGCCTTCTGTGTTTCTCATTTGGCAAGAAGTCCACTCAGATTTAGTTCACATTTAAAACAAGCAGAGCTTTTGATATGCAAATTTCAACTTGCAGGGTATTAGAGAAGATAGGGAATTTTACAATTTTAAATACGATTTTCCTCGATTTTCAGCCTTGAGATTTCTCCCTTGAAGACTATGGCAAATGTACATCCCTCTTTGAAATTTATCAAGATGTAAAAGGGAATTATTAAAGTTTGCAGCAAAGAGAGTATAAAATGTAAATAAGAAAGAACAGTTAAATGTGTGTGTGGATATGGAGGTGGGTAGAATGAGAGACGGGAAACATGTATGTGCATCGGGATGAATGGAAATATGATGAATGGATATGAGCTGAGGAGGGGTGTGAAAAGGATTGAAAAGTTATGCAGGTGGGTGGATACAAGAATTGGTGGGCAGGTGTAGTATGGCTAGATTAGGGCATTAACAGGAGGAAGATGGGTGGACAGAGGAATGGATGGGTGGATGTGTGAGTCCTAGAAGGATTTAAGGAATTGGTAGATATTTGAGAGCATGAATGAAATGTGCTGGGCACCCTTGGGTTTTCCCGGACTTCTCTCAGAAAGAGGAAAGAACACTCTCACAAGTTCCCCACTTTTCAGTCCCCACCCTGGCCAGGAAAACACTCTCCTCCTCCTCCTCCTCCTCCTCCTCCTCCTCCCTAAGATAAATCCAGCTTCCTGGGAAACCGAGTCTTTCCCTAGCCAAGTTCCCAGAAGTTCAATGGCAAAGGAGAAACTGGAGGATTTAACTCAGAGGGGCGAGGTCGTAGAACTCAGTCATTCTCCTTGTCCCAGGCAGCAGCGCTCCTCATAGGCTGGCAGGCTGGGCCAGGGTAGGAAGCCTGTGGAGTGGCCCTGGGGAACGTGGGCGCACGGGGGCGGCAGCCATTCTCTTCTGTCTGGGAGAGCAGGGCAGGGGTGCAGGGGCAACAGCGAAAGCAGGCTGGTGTGTCTTTAAACTTCCGTTGGCTGCTTAGTCACAGCCCCCTCGCTTTGGGTGTGTCCTTCGTGCGCTCCCTCCCTCTTAGGTCACTCACTCTTTCAAAGCCTGGAATAAAAACCACAGCCAACTTCCGAGGCGGTCTCATTGCCCAGCGGCCCCCAGCCAGTGACAGGTTCCATTCACCCTCGTTGCCCCTCTCCCCGCGACCCTTTTCCAGAGGCGACTAGATCCCTCCGTTTTATCCCGCACACCATGGACAAGTTTTGGTGGCACACAGCCTGGGGACTTTGCCTCTTGCATTTGAGCCTGGCACAGCAGCAGATCGGTGAGTGGCCCGCCGCGCCTGAGGACTCCAGATGGATGCCTCTGGGTTGAATCGCCCCGGGGATGGACTGTAGTGAATTGGGCTAGCTAGCAAAGCAAAGCTGGGATTTGGGGCTATTGGAAAGAGTTTACGCCTGGGAAGTGCTGCTTTGGTGAAAGGAAAAGAGAAAGGAAGAAGAAAGTTTGTTGGGCAGGTTGCCCGCGGCAGATTTTGGGCGAGGTCCCCGATGCTTGCTGGAGCACATGGCTCAAAAGTAACTGTACTCTTGGATGCGCGCAGCCTCTGTCCCGACTAACAGGATCTGGTGCTCAAGGGTTTCCCAAGTCCGGCTGGCTGTGGCTAGGCAGGTAGAGCCAGACACTGGGACACAGCTATAGCAGGGACCTGCAGAGCACTCCCCAAGGTGTTCACATAGCTGCAGGCCGGAGATTGGGCAATGAGCTTTTCAGAAAGGAGCCTCAGAAAGCTGAAGAGAGTGAGTCTCAGCTTAGACTAGTTTTCGGGGCTCTTAAAGTCTGCGTTGGTCACCAACGACTTTATTTTAGCTTGTGGGAGTTTGAACAGGTTTGTGTGAGGCTCTGAGTGCCCAAAAGGTTCCAGCATGGACCAAGGAGGACACATAACTGGAGCAATAATTGGACCAGCAGCGCAGAGCTTGCAGTCCCCTGGTTTTACCAATCTAGGCAAACAGGGTTCATATTCGCTGCCTAGCAGCCTCAGAGCAGGTGGAGACCTGTGTCAGGGAAACATGCATTAGGTAGTACAGTCCCTAATATCCCATTTAAGTGTGGTTGGTGGCTTTGGTGGCTGTGGAGGGGGAAGGAGCTGGGGCCAAGTACCCAGTCTGGCTCATTTTCAAGCGTTTCCCCCTTCTTTATCTATATATGAACAGATAATTCCACGAAGGCTTTGTTTATCATCAGCATAGTTAATTTTTCTTTGAAGAAATGCCAGCTAGGTCATTAAGTCAGCTCAGACGTCAGTGAGGTCCTCTCAACAAGATTTACTAAATCCAGTTCTGGGGGTAAGAGGTGTCAAACTGGGGTTGGTTTTTTAAGACATGGTCGGTTGGGATTAGGAAATCGCACCTCCATTTTTGAATGTTAAATTTTGAATATTGAATGCAGAAGTAATGCAGATAATAATAGGAGCAGGACACTATTGGCCATCTTTTGTGTCCTTTGCTGTGCCAGGCTTCTTTGTGAGGTAATTCACATATGCTATCTCATTTTATCCTCATGGTGATTTGGTGAGAAATGCCGACACCGACGCCGACACCCACCCCCTCCTTACCAGCAGGGAAACAGAGGCTCAGAGAGGTTAGGTGACTTCTCCTATTTACACAGCAAGGAGTGGGACTGGGTGTGAACTCAGGTTCATTAAGTTCCCTAGCTTAGACTGCCATGGGATATGTAAAAGCAAGTGCTAGACAAAGCTGAAAAGACCTTCAGGGACAGTGACCTCTGGCCAGCAGAGGCTGCCTTGGAGGCTTCCATAGGGAACCAGAGCTGTTAGAAGGCAGAAACATTCAGGATGGATGAGGGAAGGGCAGAGAGAGCCTGGACCCGGCCTCAGAAGACAGGAGGAAGGTTGGCACACTACTCCCACCTTTGTTGGGGCTGAGGAGCCGAACACCCACATTTTCCTGGCCTGTCTCCCAGCTATTCTAAAAGGTCTGCTCCCAGATAGTTGTTGCCCTTCTGAACCCCCTGAAGTCAGGTCCGGAGGCCGGCAGGCTCCCGTCCGCCTTGGGGTTTCTATCTTCTTGTTGTACAGTGTGGCTCCAGGACAAGTAGAGCTGGTGCCAGTAGCAGCAGCTCCATGGAAAGGAACTGAGACTCTGAAATGAGATGTGACTTAGTACAGGGTGTGTGTGAAAGAGAAGTGGGAGGGAGAAGAGAGGCATCATGGTTGCCCCTTTCTGGCAGTGACCGGTTTGGGAAGAGGATAAGGAAGCCTGTGAGACCAGGCAAAGTTGCTGGTGGGGGGGGTGTAGGGAGGGTGGGGAATGGAGGTGGAGGGGGGTTGGGGAGGGGTGGAGTAAGAGAAGAAACCATCCAGTGCTGTGTCCAATGCTGTGTTGGAAGTCAAACGGTAGAGAAGTGGCAGAGGCCACCAAGCAACTTCTCCCCCAAGGGGAAAAAGTGGCCCTAGACTGAAGGCAGAGGGGACAACTGTTCACTTGCATCTCTCCTCTCCCTTTCCAAAGATAGTGGCTTGGAAACTGCACCTCTATTGTTGAGAAAGATGGGGTTCATCTGAGAGTCTTGGAACTTGGGGCAGCAGGTGCCATGCTGCTTCCTCTGAGCATTGGCAGTTAGAGGGTAGGCTAAGCCTTCCCTGGTGAAGAAGGAAGGAAGGAAGTCCCGTCCTTATCCCGTCCTTGCTGAAGTATCTCCATTCATTCGGATACTCCCGGGTACACACAGAACATCTACTTCCTTCTAAAATACAGTGAGGAGTTAATGTGTTGGGAGACTCTGGCAGCTGAGAAGAAAAGAAAAAAAAAAAAAAAAAACTTCTATTTTCTGCCAACTTCCCCTTACGCAGGAGGGGATGCTGGACCACACAAAATTCCTGGTCTATGACAGATCTCCTTCCATTCATTCCCTAAAAATTTCCTGATTCACTGTCATAGACTCAAAAATGGGAACTTTAAAGATCACTTAGGAAAAAAACCAACCCTTTCTTTTTCCCTAGAGGAAGCAGTCCATTGGAGACAGGGATTGGTGAGTTCCCTGCTCCATTAGGGTGTGAGGACATCTTTGAAATACGGAAGTCTCTGGAGTACTGTGGGAGCCCCAGCATTTCCCCTGAAGTGGTGAGAAGGAAGGTGGAGTCAATCTGAGGTGTGGCATAACATTTTTAACACCTTCAGCACTACCTATACACTCATCGCAGTTTTGTATTTTATGGCGCAATATATTCAGTTTGAGTTTAAGAATAATGATCATCATATCTTACCCTAAAGAAAAATGGTACCCAAGACAGACCTTTCTTGTTTCATATGACCCTTGAGCATTATTGAAAAATTAGAAGTACCCTATTTTTCATTTATTTATTTATTTATTTATATTCATTCATTCATTCATTCATTCATTCATTCACTTTCTATCCCGATTGTAGCACCCTCTCTCCTCCCAGTCTACCCTCACACACTTCCTCCCCCACACCCCTTCTCCCTTCTCTGAGAAGGGGGAGGCCCACTGGGTCCCACCCCACCCTGGCACATCCAGTCACTGCAGGACTAGGCACATCCTCTCCCACTGAGGCCAGACAAGGCTGCCCAGTTAGGGGAATGGGATCCACTGGCAGACAGCAGGGATAGCCCCTGCTCCAGTTGTTTTGGGATCCACATAAAGACTAAGCTACACATCTGCTACATATGTGGGAGTCCAGCGCATATTTTCTGGTGAGTGGTTCAGTCTCTGGGAGCCTCCAGGGGTACAGGTTAGCTGACTCTGTTGGTCTTCTTTTGGAGTCCCTACCCCAGAAGGACCATAATTTTAAAATCCTGGCATGTTGCTAATGCCACTCAGCATCCGAAACCCTTAAGAAGTGCCACCAGCTGCTCAAATTCAGTCAACAGTAGTTTTATTTTTTTTTTATTTTTTATTTTTTTAACATAGCCTTGCAGTGGTCACACACACTGAGATTTCTCTTGCACCGTTTTCTTGATAATGAAATCAAGGCTCCAAGGAGTAGAGTTGAGGTGCTCCATCACCCCATCACTACCTTTGGAGGATTCTGGAAGTAGCAAGTGGTCTCTCACTGTTCCTGCCCCGTGTACTCAGCAGAGTGGTCACAAATAGCCTCTCGCTCTTGCCTCCCTCCAGAAGCCTGTAGGCTCCTGGCTGCCCTGCCTTGCCCTCCTCTGTCCCATCTTTCCCAGGGCTCAGCCACAGCTGTTAGAGATGCCAACCTAGATATTTATTGCTAAAATAAGTCCATTTCCTTATCAGAGTCCGGTTGCCCTTTTAGACATGCTCTCATTTCTAGGCTTGGCAAACAGGGAGAGGCTGCTCCTTCCCTGAGACAAGTCAGGGCAATAACCCTTGCTGCAAATTAAGAAAGGCCCCACAGACACTCCTGTGTTGCTCTCGGAGGCATGTTGGATGCAGTGACCTATAGAGAACTGCTGTTATATACTCTTTGGATGGGTAAATATACTCACCCAATTTGAGGGGAAGTCTTGAAATCCCAGGCAGTGGCTTGACATGGCTTTCTAGAGAAGTCACAGCTCTTGAACCAAAACCCGCTGAGAACCTCTAAGAGCATGTGGCCACCTAACCAGGTAGACTCAGCTCCACTGAAAAGCAGGAGGCAGGTGTGTGTGGTGGGGCTGGGGGATGGCTTCCCCAGCAGCCTGTCCTGGGGTTGCTTGCAGACAAGGTATGAGTTATGCTAGTGTTTCATGAGGACCTGCCTTTTAGCAACTCTAACCAGAGCGTGCGTGGGAAATGACTCTTGTGAAAGCCTGAGCTGATGCAGGTGGCAGCTGTGTCCTGGCCCCATGGAGTTTTCAAAGGGGATCTTCTTTCCTTCAGAGAGAGATTCTTGGGGTTTGCACCAGAAGCTGAGGACTCCGTTTACTTTGTGCCTCTGCTTGAATGAGGACACAAGAGTTTTTTTGTTTGTTTGTTTTGTTTTTGTTTGTGTTTTTGGTTTTGGTTTTTTTTGCTTGTTTGTTTTTAAGGAGGGCCTTACAAATTTTCATTCACTTAGAGGTCTCGTTTTTGTTAAACATACATTTCACTAGGGTGAAGCTCAGTGACAGTGTTTACCTATCATGCATGAAGTCCTGGCTTCAACCTTTGTCTCTGGGGAAACAAACAAGTAAACCTGAACCCGAAAGCAAACAACTACAAGAAGAACAAAAACCAAAAGCCAACCAAACAACCAAAAAGCGCATACTAGCTCCAAACTGACCATAAGGATTTAGGGAGCCAGGACCTCTAGTGAGAAATGGAAAAAGGCTACCTGCCTTCTGCAGCCTCGTGGGGTACCCTGAGGGATCCCATCTAATCAAGGCTTAGATCTCACTCATTTTGTGGTCCCAGATCCCAGTGCAGACCCACAATGAGGACCAGAAATATTGGACTGAAAAGAGTGTCTGAAATAGAGAAATAAGAATTTTCATGTATAAAGGCGGGCTGGCTGACACGCTGAGTGTGCAAATATGCTTGTGTGTGTATGACAGCACGCTGATAGTGTTGACATTCTCCACAGTGTGGGGAGAAGGCTTGGCTGGCCAACTGCTTATTCGGGGGCTATGTCCTCTTCCCAAGCAGAGAGTTTGTCTCTCCGTGCTTGTGCTGGCTGCTGGCTGTGGGGTGGGTCTCAGGAGAGGGTTTGTGGATGGCTGGGAATGGGTTGATAACACCAAACTCACATTTAAACCAGCAGCGGTTGGCTTTGTGAGCTGCTGGTCTGACACTAGGAGTCCATGAGTCAGAGGCTCACAGACCCTCTGACTCACACTTGGTTCTGGCAGGTGGAATTAGCAGGGAGTGATGCAGAAACACTTTCCAGAACACTCTTATATCTTCTATGGCCCTGCTATCAAAATGACACTACTGTAATCCCCAAAGTGCCTAATCTGCAGGAAGCTTGGCAGCTAACAGGGCACCCAGTGGCTTCCTCTGCAGTGAGCTTGCCCAGTACAAAGTTGCTCAAGTCTGGAGTAGGTCCTGCATTCCCTAGGATCACTTGCCTACCGGTGCTCAGAGACAGCCAAACACAGGATTTGGGGATGCTATTATGGGGGCTAGACTCACAGAGCTAGAACTTCCAGGAGGTTGGGGTGCCCCAGCTGCCTGGGTGTGCCCGCCTGGTGCAAGTGTCCCTCCTTTGTGCAAGTGTGGGCAGACAGACTCACAGTGGGTGGGGAGGGCTTGAGTCACCAAGGATATGATTTGCAAAACTCAGGTCCCAAGAACCTTCCTCAAGTCTTCAGCTTTTGAAAGTAAAGGTTAATTGCAAAACCCCAAGGAGGAAGGAAAAGGTCATACGAGCAGTGATTGTGAGCATCTATTCCTTTGGCAATGGCTGGTAGTTAAGGCATTTTGAGAGTTCTTACATCGTTTGTATTTGCTTTTTGGTGCCTCGCTGTAGGTTTCTGAGCTACCATTACCAATGTTAATAATCATAACAAACTGAACTGGCTCTCTCCTTGTTTTCTATAAACTAACTTGTCCAAACTATGCACCAATCTTCCAAAAACAGTGCTTTTATTACCCCTTTTCCACATATGAGGGAACCAAGGCACAGAATTTAAGGAAATGGGCCAGGGCCACATAGTTGCAAAATGAGAGGACTGAGACTCAAATCCAGGACCTCATGTGAGTGCAGGCACTGAAAGGGTCCAGAAGAAGGTGTCAGATACCCTGAATCTGGGGTTACAGGCAACTGTGAGCCACCTCGTATGGTGCTGGGAACTGAACTCTGAGCCTCTGCAAGAACAGCGAGCACTCTTAGCCACCAAGATCTCTCTCCAGCTCCTTGACTTTCATTTTAAAACCTGGCATCAGAGGAGGGTACAGAACTTGCAAACAAAAAGGGGAAAGATCATGTCCTCGGATCTGCTCACTGATCAGGAGTCTAACTCCTTCTTTGTGGTGAGGTTTGGGAGGTAAGTTAATGAGGGGTGATAGGTGTTTTTGTTCATGGCTGCTTCATTTTTTTATTTCTCTCCTGGGTAAAGGTGGACTTTGATGACTGATGTTTTTCTGTCATCTAAGACTGTGACTTGTGATTAAAGAAAGCGGAAGGAGGCATGGAACAAATAAAGAGTAACCAAGTACTTCCTATTCGCTGAAGAGCTCCTGCATCCAGGGTCTTCATGCTACAAACAGGAATTGATGGGAAGAAAGGGAAACCGAGACAGGAGTTGGCCAGGAGTTGGGTTTTACATCCAGGGTACAGAGGACTTAGTCCGTGGTAGCTCTTCTTCTCAGCTCTATGGCAAACCAGGTGACCTGGAATTGGCTTGGTGTACAGCAGGTAAATGTCACTTGGGCAGTAAGATCCTTTTCTTTGGGTACCCCTGGCTGAGAAACAAGTCATTCAGGAAGAGAAGAGGTGACGCACTTGGGCACATGTGACTCAGTCTGCAAAAGGGCTGCAGATCTTTAGTCTAGCGGCAGGAACTCATTGAGGATTTCCCATCTGCTTCAATGTCATGTATATCTTTACTATTAAGCAAGTCTGCAGTGCCTTCCAAGAGCATCACACACCAGCCATGAATGAGGCAGCACTGTTCCTTATTTCATTTTTTTTTAAAGGATACTAGAGAAACCTCTTTGCAAGTGTTCACCACCACTGAACTAAGACTCGAGGGAGAAAAGAGTGGGTGCACACACCTGGCCCTTGCCTTTGCCCTTAACAGTCATTTCACTATAATCCTGACCCCATCTCTGCAGGTTCCAGAAGTACCAAATAAGTATGTCAGGCACAAATGCTGCCAGTGATGACTGTACCCTGACTAAAAAGCCGATTCTAACAGAGATAAGTTCCAATTTGAAACCCCAAGAGAACCACTTGCTTCCTTTCTGTAGCTACCAGAGAGCTGTAGGGGCTCCCCACTGGCAAAGGGAGAACATGGACTGAGGGAAGGCCAAAGAACAGAGGGAGGCCATGCACGCATGGATGAGGTTTGGAGAGGAAATCCGCTGGCAGTTTGTCTTGTGTTGGATCCTCTGTTTTTCATGATACCTTAGAGGTTATGTTCACTTATTTAGACATTCCTAAATCTGATTACTCTCCTCTAATGTTCACTAGTTGTTCGTGCTATTGCTGCATTGCCTGATCATTAGTGAGAACTTCACTTAGGGTAATGCCTCAGTTGGTAAAATGCTTGCCTTGAAAACACGAGCCTCTAAATTCGGTCCTCAGCACCCATGTAAAAACCCAGGAGTGACAGTGTGCACTTGTAGTCCCAACTCCAGGGAGGTGGAGACAGGAAGACGGCTGGAACCCTTGGGCAGTCAGCCAAGCCTATTTGACAAGTTCTAGGCCAATGAGAGATCCTGCCTCCCCCAATGGAAGACCCATGTATTATGAATGTTTCTGCATACACCATAGCTCCAGATACTGGCATGTTTCCCCAAGTATAGTAAGCTCTCATTAAATATTTAGATGGTTAACCGAGTAAAATTTCTGGACTTAATCTAGAAGAAATCACCATCATTAACTATTTGAGATACTTTGGGTAAGTTCTGGTTGTCTTATCTTCAGTTCTGCCTTTTCTTTTTGGTCTCTAGAAAACATTTTCTTCCCTCATGCTCCATGAAGCAAATCTCAAACTCCTTGAAGTTTCTTTTCTGGGCACCCTCTTCAGCTTAAGTGGATCTTTGTTAAGGTTTGACAGGTCAGGCAAGGCAAGGAGGTAAAAAAGCCCATTAGATTTTGTCCAATAGAGTAGGCTTCTTGATTTCCTTTAGGTCTGGCTATGGGTGTGACTCAGTCATCTTAAAATCTGACCTTGTATGCAGTGAACTCTCACCATCAAAATCCTGTTCTCAGCAACACTCTGAGACACAATGTTGGCTTTTTGTTCCCTATGTTACAAAATGTGTGATGAGGTGGAGAGAGTGACTGTCGTTTCTTCCCATCAGTGGTTTGCAGATCTAGGAGCTGCTCCATGTAATCAGACAGTTGTTGGTGTGGGTATGAGGTGGGGGGTAGGGGGCAGTTTAGGGGAGGGTGGTACTGAAGACTCCATGGTTGTAAAACAAGAAAGATTCTAGTTTACTCTCTCACTTGTGCCTAGACCAGGATTCAGCTCGTGCTTCCTAAAGCTCCGCAGTATACAGAAGTGCTCTTGGCATAGAAACTACCCTCTGTTTTGTTTCTCTCTGTTACTAATTCACTATGCAGTTCCTCACCACACCACTGTCCTCTATTTTCTCCATGTGTGAAAGGAGAAACCAAGACCCTAGGAGATCTCTGTGGTCCTGTCCAGGCCTCCTGTTCTGTAAATTCACCACTCTGAGTTCACTAATAATCATGTTTCCTAAAACTTAGTGGAGAAAATAACACTACTATAATATTTTAATAGAACAGTACCAAAAATGTGATGTCCAGTGTGGATTTAATGTCAGCGGTGGGTTATTAATCCATGCCAGAAGCCAGCACAAAGACCCAGTTATACTCCATAAACAGCAGCAGGCAAAAGCAAGTTCTAGGGACAAGGACTTTGCCTCCTTGTTCAGTACCAAATTCTCCCTCCTTCTTGGAAGGGGATAGATGTACCCCAGTCCCGACAGAGAAGCTAACAATGTGTCTCAGTCACACAGCTTCCACTGCAGGGAGCTAGACCTGGAATCATGGGCAGGATCCTAATGAAACACTGCTTGTTTCAAATGATAGTTCAAACAGTACTGTCCCAGGAGGCCTGAAAATCCAGCTTTTGTGAGAAGAAGCTATGTCCTTCATTCTTAAAGTTTCATGAGCATCCTGAATTTCTCAACCTCCTTCAAGGATACTTTACAGCATGTTAGTACAAAATGATCCATGTATTCAACCAAACCACCCACTATAATATATGTACACCTTGGCTGTAGCAATGGCTCAGTGGTTAAGAGCACTGGCTGCTCTTCCAGAGGACTCAGGTTCTATGCCCAGCACCTATATGCTAGCTTACAAACTGTCTGTAGTTTCACTTCCGAAGGATCTAACACTCTTTTCTGGCCTCTGAGCATACCAAACTCAGGCAAAGCACTCATACACATAAAATAAAATGATAATAATGCATATGTACATATGATACATATTATACATGCATATAAAACATGTTATACACATATAAAACTTTAGCAGAGTACGGTACTAAAAGCCAGTGAGATGAGTTTACTTCTTCTACCAAGAACCTTCCATAAAATCATAAACACTATGATACTGAGGAGGTTTTCAAAGGGGGTCAGAGGCTGAACACCCTGTCTACCTCCAGCCCTCAGTCAGTGACTGAAGGTCTTTGGTCAGGTTGTAATCCTTTCTGCTTGTCCCCACATCATAGTCACCTGGAATCCACCAACCTTTGATTGAAATAAAATCCCAGAGAGTTTCACTTATTGTGTCATAATTAAGCCCTTAGTTGTTGAGCATGGTTCCGCTGTCTGTACTTCCAACCAGTTCTACAGACATGGCATTACTCCGAGAAAAGTGAGAACCCACACACGGCCAGCAAACAGTCCTTTGTCTTGGTCACAGAATGGCTGTGGGCATGGTCCCTCTTTATCATTGCTCCTGTTTCCTCAGAGGTAAAATGGTGACAAGCTGACCAGTTTATTATACTGAATTGTGTGACTGACAGGTGGAAAGAAGTGAGGGATGCCAATGAGTTATTCTCAGGTATGTGATAGGTTTGTAGAAGCTTGGCAGCTAGAAGCTATTAACTTAGTAGAAGTCACCAAGCTTCTAAGTAGAAGCTATCAAGCTACCAATAACTGAGTGGAGATCAGAAAAAGCAAGACATGCCCCTGGACTGCTGGTGTGTAGGAAGATCTCAGGGAACTAGAAGATGTACTGAGGGTGGGAGAAAAAAAGAACACAGAAGAAGGGAAACAAGGAGTGTATGTCATGAGCAAAACATTTAAAGGAGTGGATAAAAGTGTGACATCATTGAACTTAAAGGCTATCTACATAAGACAGTTCATGTCGAAGAGATGGATGCTACAGATTCCAGGTGACAGAATAATAATGACATTGTCTATAGGGTCCACTTCTCCCTTAGAAACTCAGAGGAAGCCCTCAGAGGAAGCCCTCAACCCTGTCAGGCAGTGCTAACAGAATCTAGAACAAGGTGAATGCCAATGCGGTGGTGAGAACTTTAAAACTTTTTCTTTGTTTGGAGAGTGACAATTCAGGTGACTCCCAAACAAGTCCTGTGACATCAGTTAACAGGTCCATTTCTGCTCAGGTGGCATTTATTACTGATGAACGGAGGCTTCTTGGGGTGCTATGTTAAAAAGCTTAATCTTTATACAAAGACTGCTGTGATCCATTCGTGATGTCTGCTATGGACAAAATATTTTTGAGCATTTGGCTCCCTCCTGTCACACCGATGACACCATACCGGAGCACCAGACTTCTCTGTGTCATGTTTCTGAAAGTCATCTGTAGAATCTGTGGAAGTTTCTTGAATCTAGATAAGGAGCCATCCTCTCCCCCGACCCGACTTCAG
This sequence comes from Mus pahari, assembly GCF_900095145.1. Lineage (NCBI taxonomy): Eukaryota > Metazoa > Chordata > Mammalia > Rodentia > Muridae > Mus > Mus pahari. The sequence continues at coordinate 86,992,572 of NC_034592.1, read as the reverse complement.
AACAGTATAAAAATAGTCTTTTACTGAGAGGACAGGTTCAGTCACTCGTCCCTTCACTTCTGATTCATGCTTGCTCTGTTTTCCCATCACCCCATGTCAAGTTAGTTTCTTGGAGCCAGGAATCTCCTGTTTGAACCAAGGCCAGACATACTGGCAAAGGGCCCCTTCTTCACATCACTTCATCTGCAAACTGAGAAGACAAAAAAAAAGGGGGGGGGAAGGCTCACCCAAGAGGGCGATAGGAGAAAGAACTGGCTAATGGGAAGAAAGCCTTTGAAGATGAAAGGGTTGTACGTGCATGTTAATTACAAGTTTTATCAGCCCCTGGAGCCTTCGCATTCTCAGCTGCCTCTGAGCTCTCTTCTAGGCTTCTCAAATGTAAAACAGCAACAACATTCCACAGACTGGGCTCAGCTCAGAGCATCCGAGTCCAGAAAGCTGAATTCTAAGCTCAGGCTAGTCAGCCATTCTGAGCCACTCAAATTTCCCTAACTGGTCCCCAAGGGAAAAAGTAGGCTCACTACCTAGGAAGGTAAGATAAGATAGAACTGAAGGATAAACAAAAGGCTCCATGGAGAGTCTACTAGAAATAGCCCCTGGGTAAGATTAGGACATTCTGCTCTAATTCCCAACCTGTGAAAGCCTAATTGTGTGACCTTGGGCTATTGGCTTTATCTGTCTAATACTGTGTGAACCACCTAGGATAATAATCCCTCTGCCTCCTCTTGACCTCTGCACCTTGGTTTGCTGGTGTGAAAGTGAGTTTGTTTTGTCACCCCCAACCCCTTCCCTGGTCAGGCTGAAGCACGTGAATAAAACTACAAGGTGCTATTATTACCTGGGCTAACTTTCACCTTTATCTGTGTCTCCTGTTGCTGGTTGACCCCAATCGTTGAAACCATATTCTTTGGAATGCTCACCAATCTTCTCAGAGCTTCCAACCCCCTTCTTATCTAGGAGGGCTTCATATTGGCCCAGGCTTCTTTTTGGTTGTGCCATTTCCTGAAGCATGTGAATGTGTTCAGGCTGGCAGGGGACTGAGGTGTTCTGCACTGGTGGGTCTCAATACTTTTGGTGGGATAGCTCAGCCACCACACTGGAGACAGGTAGGAAGGTTATCTATTGCTGAAACCTTGAAATGTGCTAGCTGAACCAGATCCCCACAGCAGCACCATAACATGGCCCAATAAAATGGAGAAATAGAGAAAGAAAAGAGAGAGCCTAAGAGAGAAATTACAATGGCTTTGGCACTACAAGCCAAAGAGGCTACCAAGTCAGAAAGAAGAGTTGGAAAGTATATAGCACACTTGTCTTTATTGGACATCCTATTAAAACCTCAAGGCTTCACGTGACTGCTCAAGATCACACAACCTATTAGCTATATACTCAGGTCTTCTGACTCCTAGACAAACCTTTTTCCACTTTCCCTCTTTGAAATAGTAGAGGATAAATCACTAATCACTGAATTACCACTCTAAGAAGACCTTGAATATAAAAAGGGATGGGGTTAAAGGAGCAGTGTATTAGTGGCACAATGCAGAATGGTATAGGTACTTACATTCTTTGGGGACCATTGCTGCACTAGAGCTGTTCATTTTCTTCCTTGTCTTACTTGGTGTTCTTTGGATCATTTTTGCCTTATGGGGCAACTGGAACAAAAGGTTGCCCAGGGCAACCTAGACTGGCCTTTGGGATTCTGAGTGGAGTCAATGGTCATGAGTTTCATGGATTGAGTCAACAAGATGTGTACAACAATAAATAGTGTCTGCTAGACACTGATGATGTAACTTGAGATGTGAAGCACAGTCTCATTGGTGCTTCCTGGCATCAACAGTGTGTCTGGGAGATAGACACTAAACAAAAAGCGATCCCTTATTTGAATACACATGTCCTGTGTTATGAAAGAGACACCCACAATCTTATGAAGGAACATAGTAAGGGGATTCCCATTTGTTCTAAGCCTCTTGAGCCCCATAAGGTGACCAGTATTACCTGTATGTGTAGCATCCCCTGTTCTTTGAGGTCCCCTTTTTGTTGGATTTCTCAGAACCCCATCAGCTCTATGTGAAAAATACAGTCTAGTGGGTATGGTCCCATATCCATAGTAACATTAACCAAATCTAACTCCTCTTTTGCTGCCTCACTCTTGGGTTCTGTAAAAGAGGAAGAAATTTAAGTTCTCCAGATATTGAAGTCAGTTGACAATCATGTCTGCTTCATAGTTGATAGTGATGGATGGAAATCATGGAAATCTATGAAGTGACTAGAGCTTTTTGGAGCATTGTTTGAGTGTCAAAAGAAGGCAAATTCTGAAGAAACAGAAGATGCCAACACAGAGCAGCACTGGGGAAAATTTATAGTGTACTCTCAGGTTGTGATACTAAGCCTCTGTGTAGGATCAAGACTTAGGGCTTGGATCTAGGGTCTGAGAGCATGCATGTTTGAGGTAGCTTGTGGAATGACTTCCTGCGGTCATGCAGGTACATCCTTTGGGTCAGACAAGATGAGCAGCTATGCTCTCTGGGATATGAATGCCAACCCATTTGGCTTCAGGGGCCTCACTGCTTTATCTTTAAGATAATTGCTGACTCTGAAGATGATGAGAGTAGATTCTTTCAGACTAGTGCTACGGATGTGGTGAGAAAACAAGCATTCAAAGTCAAATACAGGGGATGATAAAAAATTGTTTACCAAAATGGTCTAGGCAGAGACTGCCCCACGTGATCTATTGTCAGCAACCATGTCTGATACAAGAGAGAAAAGTGAAGGGTGTCTGCTTTGTCACGGTGATAGCATCCTTCTCATCTTCATGTACTTCCTTGGGTAGGTGAGATAGGGATGGAGTTACAACTATTATATCCCATCAGAAGATACAACCCTTTGAGGCAGCAAACCACATGCTCGCTATCCATCACCTACTTGTGAGTCAGGTCATCCATCTGAGTATCTCTGTAAGCAATAGAACAATCAACTCTCTCGAAATAATTCCTCCCACAGTAAGAAATGTGAGGGTGGCATAGTTTTAGTATCTCAGTGATATTGCCAAGACTCATGGCTCTCTTTTCTAACTTCGCACCCTGCTATTCTCATTGTCTCCCAACAAGTCTTCCTCATGTTGGCCATTTGTCATCCACAGCTCCACACATGAAAACTGTGTCAGTACCCATCAGCAGAAGAGATGCTTTATTCATAAGCACCTCTTTTAAAATGGAGAAGAGGCTTTCCCAGCATCTTTGACTGATTTCTCTTTTCTTTCATGGGACCAATAGGATCACATGACTGGCAAGGAGAACTCAGGCCGCAGTGATGGATTTAAGCCAAGCATGATCCATCCATTGGAGTTGGAATTGTGGTCCTCTCCTCTCCAGAACAGGTCCTAGATTTCTGTGCAAATTTGAATTCAGTGAGATCTATATTGCTATTGTAACTATGTCTGCTATGATGTATAAGGACACAGAAAGTATCAATCGATCTGGTAGAACTACGGTTTAAGACTCAATATGTGGCAAAGCCAACAAGGCAAAGGTAATTTCCAATTTCTTTGAGCCACACCGTCCAGCTTTTTTTGTGATGTCGCCCTTCATGGCCAGGCTTTGTGGGAGACTCATTACAATTTGAGGATCTCTTGGTCTATCTATGTCTTTTCTCGGCTCCAATAGCTATAAATATATCTTTCCCTCTCTTCCAGAAAAGGGAATAAAACATTGAGAAACAACCTTAAACTTGTATTAATTTATATGAGATAGCTTCTTGGGCTCATCTTTCGCTTGCTTGAGGGCTTTATTACTGGAAACTCATGACTTCCAGCCCGTCTCCACACTGCTGGAGCTGCCCCATACATGAGGACCACTTCTCTGCAGTGATCCATTAAAAAAGAATTACCCTGACCTTGGATGAACATCTCTTCCTGTAAGTTCTGAGATGATGACCCCCAAGGGAGATGGCCAGCTTCCCCTTTCTATTACATTTTTCCACTGGAGTGTTTTAATGTGTGTGAAGTGTTTTCAGCTCCATTATCTAATCCAGTACTCACATTAACTTCGTGGTTAGCATTATTATACTCTTTTTTTTTTCTAACCATAGTGAAGTTTTAATGATTTTTTTTTCTCCCAAGTTCACTTCAAGTCAAGGTCAGAGCTAATTAGTGAACTCTGAGGATTTGAATCCTAGATTATAGCTTCAGAGCCCATGTCTGTGCCTTCATACCACATTAGCTCCTTGGGGGCTGATCTAGCTTTAGGGAGTCTGGAATTGATTACTGAATCATATATTAATATTGTCTGTCACAAGTGGGAGGAGCCCTTCTTTCTAGTTCTTTTGAGTTCAAAGTTCAAGTGTTCAATATATTAACCTTTTGATAAATCTGAGAACAGATAGTGGGTTTTGTTCTGCTTTGTTTTGTTTTTCTGGTCTAATCCCCTGCCCCAGTGCATTTAGCTCAGCAGTCTAACATCCTGAGAGAGGGAGAGGCCTTCAGAATTTACAAAAAAAAAAAAAATCATTGGCCATTTCATACATGCATATTAAGATTTTGAGTCATTCCTCCCCACCCCCAAGTCTCTTCTTTCATTCCCATTCTGTCTTTAGCCAAAGCCTTTCTTCTTCTCCATGGGTCTGCCTCTTGCCCTCAAGTCTGTTTCTGTGTGTGAGCGACTGGCTTTAGTCTTTAGTTATAGTTGCTCCCATGAGCATGGTGGGGAAGCACTTACTGGGACACCAGCCCCTTGTCAGCGGCTACACCACTGAAGAAAGCGACTACCTGTCTCCCAGCAACCACTGACTGCTGCTAGCTCCTTAGGGAGGGGTGAGGCCTCATTATCATCTCCTCTATTCATGATGAAATGTTGGCAGGTCCAATCTTGTGCAGGTTACCACAGCCACGGAGAGTTAGTGAGTGTTACAGTCACGTCATGTCCAGGATGTCTTTTTGGAGCACAGATTCCCATCCCCCAGCTCTTACATTCTTTCCTTCTTGTGGTGATTTTCCATTCTTCTTTGGCTGCCTAGATACAGTTTAAGGATTTATGACACTATCCAAGGATGTTTAAAGTCAGGTCTCACAGATGTGATTATTTAGTAGAGAAGAAGAAAGCCAGGTTTTTCTCTATCTAACGATGAAGGAGCTAGAGGAAACAGATTCTCTTGAACCAACATCACTGTATTTTGAGATAAATTTCATGACTGTGCACCTTGTTGCACTTCAGCTTGTTGAATCAGTTTCTAACTCATCCTTCAGTTCCCAGCTGGGACCTTGCAGAGCAAAGGCTTGCTGCTAGAACAAGCTCTTGGATCCCACCACACCTTGTGCTCTTACCATGACTCATTGTGCTGTATAATTGACTTGTCTAATGTCTGGCTTCTCCACTGGGCCATATCTTCTATTGGAATAATGACCCCGTGAGCCTTATTTAATGTCCTGACCCCAGGAGCATAGTACCCTGCACATAGAATCATTGGAAGAATCCTTATTGAATAAACGAGGTTAGAACTGTAATTCTTTTCTCTGAAGGCTTTTGATCTACTTTAGGGTTAGAGAGGTTTGGGTGAAATTATGGTTAGACATGGTGAGTTTGGACTAAGTTTGAAATTGAATTTTTTGAAAAACAAAACAAAACAATGACTCTCTATTATCTATCTGGCAATGAATCTATCTATCTATCTATCTATCTATCTATCTATCTATCTATCTATCTATCTATCTGCCATATATGTACTTACATTATTTACATTTAGCTTTTAAACCTATCATTTATCAATTTATACTATCTCTTTAAACTATTTTCATATTCTCTCTCTTGCACACACACACACACACACACACACACACACACAAGCATACACATGTGAAAGATCTCTCATCAAGCAGGCAACATCTCCTTCCACCCTTCCTTTGTCTGGCACCTATCATTGCACTGTCCTCAGTCCCTCCACGAGTGACATCATCCATGAGATTCTCTTCTGTGTTTTCCCCAAATGGTGCCACACAGAAGCTGAATGTGTGCAGCATCTGACAACTCAGAATACATGTGAAAGACAGAGAAGTGTTCTTCTACACACGGGACTGTGGGGGTCAGGTTTGTGGAAACAAGCCATGGACACTCCAGTCCCTTTGTGATAGATCACAAAGTGAAGTTCCCAAAGTTCTTCAGAGATGTGTTTGGAAGAGTTCTCTCTTCTTTCAAATAAGCACCATTAGGTAAACTCCAGGCTTCCTTTAGCTGCTGTCTCTTCATAGGGGGAAAAATGCCCTATTAAGTGTGTGAGCTTCCTGTTTCTGTTTTTGGAGTGTTACAGTCATCAGCCACTTCTGGATTCTGCATTGTTTGCGTTGTTAAACATCTTTGGGAAACTCATCTGGTTTCTTCTCCAAACAAGTTTCCCAGACCCCCTGCAAGACATTCAGAAACAGGCCCCAGCTTCAAACAGGCCACCAAGAAACAATGTCTCCTAGAGCCAGGCATTTTTATCTTTTTCTAAGGTCTGGAACAAAAAATGTTTATTCCAGACCACATAGTTAAGTCCTGACTGTCAGAGTCGTCTGTGTCCTGTATGCTCAGGATGTAATGTGGGCCCTGGCATCATGGCTGGATTCTAGTCCTGCTGCTTGCTAGTTCCGCTGCCTTAAGTGATGCACTTAGCCTCTCTGTGTCTTACTTGTCTCTTCTCTGAGATGGAGGCTTAATTCCCAAGGCTTAAGCACTGCTGGGATGCAGTACATGAAGCCCTTGATAGAAAGTCTGGCATGGAACAAGCATTCAAGAGTAATAATTATAATCATTGTTCCAATCCTAAGGCTCCGAGGTCTCTCTCTTCCCCATTCAGCCCTAACTGTGCTCCTGGCACATTTGAGGAACGCTTCCAACTGCCTTGGGAAAAATTTTCATTTCATTTCTGAGCATAATGTTAGCTGATGAATTCTCATTTCATTTGGCGGGGTCAGCATCCTAGAGTTGTGATTCCCGCACAGGCTTACTGGAACGCTCTCGGAGCTGTGAATTTCCCGGAACCTTGGCTGTCACTGGTGAAAGCAAACTGGGAAGCACGCTTTGGGGCCTGTCTTTACTTGCACAATTACAGTCAATCTCTCAGGCTGCCTGTGTCAGCAGGATCAGACTTTCCTGCCTCCTGTTCTTCCAGTTAGTGGGGGCAAGGGGAGGAGTGGCTTTTGCCTGTGTGTGTGTGTGTGTGTGTGTGTGTGTGTGTGTGTGTGTGTACAGGAGGTGTAAGCATGGGCTATGAGCATGACTACATACAGATAAGGCCAGAGGATGATGCCTGGATACCTTTATCTTTCTCTGCCTCACTCTTTGGAGACAAGGGCTATTCCTAAGCCTGGATCTTACCTGTTCAGTGAGATTAGCTGACAAGTGATTTCCAGAGACTCCCCCAATCTCCCTCCCCAACATTGGGGTTATAGGCACAAGTACCCCCTCCTCAAGTTAATGGTAGAGGCTAGAAGTCTGACCTCAGTTTCTCACGTTTGTGTGGCAACCATATTGCCTACTGAGCCATCCCCCCCCAAGCTGTAGCGACACTTCTTTACAGTGTTGTTCTGTGGCCTCAGAGCACAGAGGAGCCTTTAGGGGGTTAGTTCAATGCAATAGCTTCTTTCTGCTGGAGTTTCTCAGGGCCCACACCCTTCCCACAAGTCCCAGCTTGGGGGCCAGTTTCTGAGTGCATAAAGTAAATGCCGCCCTGCCTGTCATTGGGATGTTCAAGTCTTTCACCTCCAAAAATACCTGTAATTGCCTTTAACTGCTTAGTTCTGCTGCCCTCCAAAAGCCACTCCCAGCCACACCCCCACAATGAGCAAGGCTTTTTACACCTTTTAATAGGAGTATTTGCATCTGAGTCAGCTTTCCATCTTCCTTCTATTTCATGAGAGTTTGGCTTACTGTTGTTTGGAACGAAACTGCAGATTATCAGAGCAAAGATGGCTTTTCATTGCACAAAGACATAATAGATTCAAAACTCAAAGGATTCCTTGGTATGGGGTGGGGGGAGGGGGGAGTCAAGGCCAGTTGCCTATGGAGAAGAGCATTTACTGAGCATGTGCTATGGTCTACTTCTTTGATGGCAATTTACATGCATTTACTGTCTTACACTCGTCTGTTCTTCTGAGTAAACATGTATTGACTAAATGAGCGACACTTCTTCAGTGTCACGGGAGTCTGGGAAATGGAGGCTCATGAGTCGGAATCACTGCTTCTTTAAGATGCCTCAGATCCTATGTGCTCGGATAGCATTTAACTCACAGTTACCTCCACTCCCTCCCATGATCCCACCAGTTCACCTTTGTCTGATTAATACTTTTCTTCCGCTCTCTGGATTCAGGCCTAGAAAAGTCAAGGTCTCTTTCGTGTCTTTGTAGAATCTAGATTAAATAAATCTTTTTTCCTGGATCGTTGAGTAACAACTCAGAAAGGCTGCTAAGCAGGAAAGGGGAGGGTAGGAGTTTTCCTCTTTTTCTCAGGGACAATGGGCCCTTGAAGACCACCAGCGGATCCAGCTAGGGGGCAGGTCCCCATTGTCCCCATTGAGCAGCTTCTCAGGCAAGGACCATCCCAGGACTGCAGAACGGTTTGACTTGGTCCCAAATACTGAAATTCACTGCAGGGCACACTGGGGAATGTTTGTGGTAATTTAGGAAGATTCTCTCTAAGGAAATTAGCAACTCTGTTGTGTTTTACTTAATTGAAACCATTCTTTGCCTAGAGCTCCATTGATGGGTGGACTCGCTGCAATTGGAGAACAGGATGCTATCCATGCTTTTTGTTTTGTCTGCTCTTTCACTCTGTTGGCCAGTCCACCCTGCTGGAAATATTCATTACATCCTAGCTGTCCAGATAACAAAGCAAAATGCCACTACCCAGTCCCTGGGTCACTGGGAAAGTTAATCAGCCTTCTCACAGACCTCTTCTAGCTGCATAGAGCTGGGTTGGGAACTAGAGATTCTCAAATTCCACTTACTTGATGAGAATGCTGGGATCTAGAGAGCTGAAGTGATTCTTTAAGTACTCATAACTTACTAGTAAGAAGATGAACACACAGATCCATGTCAAATAAATGCTTCCACTACTACATCAGAGATAGTTTGTGTCACACTGTGACACCATGGATATAAAGACAAATAAGGTTGGGTCTAATGGGACCCTTACTGGTTGCATGGGGCAGATTTCTTCCTAGTATAATGTTCTTTATATATAAATAAAAAAGGATCTGTCTAATCTTTCAGATCAATTTAGTCCTATCATATCTATCTATCTATCTATCTATCTATCTATCTATCTATCTATCTATCTATCTATCTCTACCCTCATCACCCATAATCTCTTACTCAGAGTATGAGTTGTAAGAAGCCACATATCTGGGTAGCCAGGGCTGATCCCTAAACATCTTGAGGGCTGGAGGTACTTGGCATTAATCAAAGATATAATAACTGATCATGAATTAAGTTATCACAAGAGGTGCTTTACCTATAGGCTTCTTTGAAGATACCTACTGGCCAATAGCTACCAAGTACCAAGCACTGTGCTAAGACTGGGGCACTTTGCCCAGTGCCTTATCTGCATTCCTTCATTTCATCCTTAAAAGCACTCCATGAAGAACACATGACCTTTGCTTCACCAGTGAAGAACCTGAGGCTCAAAAGTTAAAAATGACAAGCCCCACATAGCCTCACTGAGAGTAGGGCCCCACGTGTGGACAATGATCCAGATGATCTTGTGGGGTTAAAGCCCTAACATTTCCAAGTAATGGAATTAAAGTAATACTAGCACAGATGGTCAGAGTTAGAGTTTGGCTACTACTCTGGGACCCTGGGTTGCCTTGAGTTCATGGCTAAGATCTGGAAGGGTCAGATACAGCTCTACTTTCCCCAATCCTGAAATCAGCTTGTGATCCAAATGGAGCCCTTGTCCTCAAAGCCAGGACATTCAGTAGTCATGTGCTTACCTTCCAGTTCTCTCTTGTCTATCTTACCGAATCCAAATGCTAGAGGCATCTAGAGGATATCAAAAGGAGATCTTTTGATTCCTGGAAGATAAATATGAATCCTAAATTTGTTTTAATCTGGAGATGGGTAGAGGAGAAATCTCATTTTGTCAAGTGTGTTGCTTTTATTTTTCATGCCTGTGAGCAAATACCTTGCAGAAAGGGGGCTGAAGGAAGAAGGATTTCTTTGGGCTAATGGTTAAAGAGAGTACAGTCCACTGTGGTGGGAAAAGCATGGCGGAGTTCATGGTAGCTGGAGCACTTCACACCAGGAGACAGGGGACAGGGATTCTGGCATTCTCTTCACCTCTCTTATATTTAGTTCAGAACCCCAGCCCAAGGGATGGTGCCAGCTAGACCCAGGGTGGTCCTTCCTTCCTCTGGAGAGCTTCTCTGAAAAAAAAAAAATCACTCCTTGGCATACCGAGGAGTGTGTCCCACAGGCCATTCCAAATCCAGTCAGGTTGACAACAGGGATGAGTCACCACACCAGGAGTCAGATCCCACCCAAGCCTAGTAAGCAAACAAACAAATAAAAGAAGAGCACACTTTCCTAGGAAAGTGAGCTTAAGGTCACACTGGTCACCTGCCAGTGCAGCTCCAGTCATTGCGACAGACAATGCCTTCTTTTATTTTCTGTCTGGCATTGTCGGTCCTAGAAACTGCCTCATTGATAGGTTAGCGGCCTCCCTGTGCGCTCTTTGTTTCCTTGTACACTCTTTGATGGCAAGGATTTGTCCTTATCGCTCTTACCCAGGGTCACAGCTGGCATACACTTCCATACTTTATGGATGACCCCGTGAGTCAACACCTTTCACCATGTCCTTATTATAGGCTGGTGATTGTTTGGCACGATCTCGTGGTGTGTGTGTGTGTGTGTGTGTGTGTGTGTGTGTGTGTCAGATTTTATCCCAAGTGATCACTGTTCTCACCCAAAATTTTCTAGAGGTCTCTCTAGTGGAAGAAGAGCCCTTTGGCAGGTCTGCTCCCTTGTCATCTTGAACGGCCATTTATTTTAAGGGAAATTAACACCTTATTTTCTTTTTGGCAACTTGATAGAGGGGTCATTTGTATCTTCCTGTATTTCCAGACTTCTGGGTCTTCGAATAAGCCGTCTTCCCTAATAATGGGAAGTTATGTTTGGCCCACTCTGTGTGAGAATGTAACACGTGCGAAAGACTCTTGTCCAAACCCTGTGGCTTTACTTGGATGTAAGAGCTTGTTAGAAGTGAGTTCTGGGAGCTTGGCATTTGAGACTGGCATCACTGTTACAGATGTAGATTGCTGTTACAGATGTAGTTGCACAGGTTGAAAGCACAAAGAGGCCGGGCGTGGTGGCTCACACCTTTAATCCCAGCACTTGGGAGGCAGAGGCAGGCAGATTTCTGAGTTCGAGGCCAGCCTGGTCTACAGAGTGAGTTCCAGGACAGCCAGGGAAACCCTGACTCGAAAAACCAAAAAAAAAAAAAAAAGAAAAAAAAAAGAAAGCACAAAGAGACATGGATCACAATTCACTAGGTGACTGGAAAAGTATTAATCCTGGACATCTTTTGGCTCAGATTTTAAAAAATCCCTGCCCCCAGAGCCCAGCCTCTGCCGCATCTGTTTTACCGTGTTTGTCTGTTCAAAGGTGTCTGCAGAGTGAATAGGAGTCAGGCTCACGGAGGAGACAAGCACCTCCGTGGCATCCCTACCTACTCACTTTAGCACACAGTATGCGAAGAGGAAATGAGAAGCAAGAGATAGGTGGCAATGTGGCAATGAGGCCTGGTGGTCTCGGTGCCTCTGATTTGGGAAGTGGTGGGGACCTAGAACTCTGTCTAGTTGCAATGCTTTGTCACTGCAAATAAGTACTTTACAGCTATGTCACTTCACTGTTCTGATAAACTGGAAGATGGTGAGGAAGTAATCTAAAGACATGACTCTAGTTTGGCTTTTTTTTTTTTTTTTTTTTTTTTTTAGACAGGGGTCTTTTTATATGTAGCCCAAGATGACCCAGAACTCATGGTGATTCCTATCTATGCTGGAAAGTTTCATGTCAACTTGACACAAGCTGGAGTTATTTGAGAGGAGGAGTGAACTCCAATTAAGAAAAAGCCTCCATAATACCAGAATGTAGAAATGACTGTAGACAGTTTTCTTAATTAGTGATTGGTGGGAGAAGGGCCAACCAAGTGTGGGTGGTGCCACCCCTGGTCTGGTGGTCCTGGGTTCTATAAGAAAGTAGGCTGCCTAAGCCATGCAGGGCAAACAAAGCAGTAAACAGCAGACCTCTAGGGCCTTTAAATCTACTTATGCCCCCAGGTACCTGTAGGATTTGAATTCCTGCCTTGGCATCCATCAGTGGATCGTGGCTCAGTATATGTAAGCCAAATAAACCCTTTTCTCCACAAGTTGCTTTTGGTCATGGTGTTTTCTCACAACAATAGTAACCCTGATTATGACATCAACTTAGCCTCTGGAGTTGTTCCATCCTAATCCACCTTAAGTCAGTATTGGTTACAAGGTGAGCTACAGGTAAGTGTTAAGTCTTATGGGCAACTTAATTTATTACCAAACTTAGAGCTATTGGGATAAGGCTTTTTGAGTAGTGCCAGGAAGAGGCCATTGGGGGTAGATAAATATCTAGTAGCTACTAGACTATGAGTGTCACCATTCGACCCAGGCACTGGAGTGATAACGTGGAGGGAGGGGCTACAAGGACCAATCTAAATAGTATCTGAACTAGATTTTGTTTGTCATGGCAGAGCAGAGGTACTGACCTGCCTACCACCCCAGCCAAGCAGAAATCCAATCTGTTCGTTAGGATTTTTCTTATCATCTAGGTCCCTAAAGGGTCCACCTGTTAGACACAGAGCTCCTAAGACCCAGTGCAGTGCAGATTTCTGGATGAAATTCTCCATCATAAAGAGAGAAAGAAATAATAATCTCCCATCGATATTCTAATTCCAACTCAATTTGCATGGAATTAGAATATTGAGTCCCTTGTCTTGAAACTGTCTAGGAAGAGGCCTGACTTCACTTCTCATGCAGAACTTCTGGAAGCCAAGGTAAGAGACTGCCACTTGTGCTTCCATGAGAAAACAGGAAGGCCTTTGCATGACACCTAACCCTTGGGTAGGTTGCTAAACTTCTCAGTCTCAGTGTTGTCATCTGCTCTCTGCATAAAGGCTTGTGATGGTTACAACACTTATCTCAGATGACTACTGTTAGATGAGGAAATCACTGTGCAGGGACTAGCAGATGCAAACCATGTGCCCCTTTGTGTTGACACAGCTCAGAAGCCCAGACAAGGGCTCAGAGACTGAAACGGTCAGAGCCAGTGTTTCCCAGCCTGCTATGGCCCACAGTTGGCTTGCATGTTAAGTATCCCAAGCAGGCAGCCATGACTTTCACGAGCTGAGTCTCTGCTTACTAGCTCTGCCTCTATCTTTTGCCACTTTCATGATAAGATGCTGGGCTTTCTGGGCTTCCTCTCAGTTGAGGAAGGTCACTAATTCAACCTCTGGATGTTGCGCAGATAGTCCCAGGATGGAGAATCTTCAGGACACTTGGGCTGCCATCCCACACAGAGTAGCAGCTCCATACATGCTGGAATCTTTTCACTTCCACTCAAAAAGAGGCTAAAAGAGACAGATAAAAGAAAAGGAAAAACAATAGGTCCTACCTTGGACTTTAGGTGGTAGATGAGCTTTGTGGGAACTGGAGGTGGCCTTTTGCATGTCTCCTCTAGGTGACTCCATCATGAAGGACAATAAGCTGTACTTCAGTGACTGAGTCTTGATATTTCATCAGGTCCACTGTTTACCCAGTCACAGTAATATACCAGTCACAGAAATGTACCCAGCCATGGCAGAATGTACAAAAAGTTCAAACTTTTCTATTTCCTCTCTGCAAGGTCAGTTAATGGTGGTCTTCAAGGAGGTCTCTTTTGCAAGGTACTTTTATGTTTGAAACAAGGAAAGAAATATGAAGGTTATACTAGGCATATTAGTTCTAAAGCATTTTCGCATGATGTATCTTATATGTGACACTCTTGGAGCTTCAGAGCCCTGTGCTAATTGCTCCTTGTCTGTTTCCATAGACATCAGTGGGGTGACCCATTTTCCTGGTACTTTCAAGTTAAGGCTGACCAAATGATGAGTATCATGTAATGACTGACCTCTGCCTCAGAGTTTTCCAAACTGGTTTAGATATTCCCTTAGGGGAGTTTGAGAGGGCCGGGGTCACTGAAGGGGTAGGCTAGGTACTGAGGTGAATAAACAAGGTGGACTCAGGCTCTAGGTCTATCTCAAAGCCCTCATTCTGGCTCCACCTCAGACAACTATACTCTTACTTGTCTTAGCCATCCTGAATCTCCCCAGTGCATCATGGCAGCAAGAGAAAGAAGCTGAACACCACTACTGTGCTCTATGAAGGCTGCTGTTGCCCCTCCTTACCCTGGTATCAACCCAAGAAGATCTGGGTAGACCCAGAAGATCTGAGCCAATCTCTGTGTTCATCAAACTCTCCCTGCATCTCTTGTTCCTTAAATTCTCCATCTGTAAAATGGGTGCATAGCACCCACCCTTAAGGCTTCAAAGGACTGTTTTGGTATGCATGTGTTGCATATTTCATGAGATAAAGTCCTACTTAACAAGGTGATCCAGGTCTAAAGCACATGATGCATTCTGTTATGCAGAGAGTGACACCAAAATATGTCTTTATTCCTGTGGGAATTTTAAGGACCTTTCTGATATTTGAATGTGCCTCAGGTATGCAAACCCACACTCTGAACCCTTTTATCTCACAAGTCCTGAAGATGTCCTAGCTTTGATGCCATCAATTAGTTTTATTTGGATTTGAGAATACCTGTGATTAGTGATTATTCTGTTTAGTTAATATTATGATTTCTATTCTTCTAAAAATGATTTTCCAGTTGACATGTACATGATTGCATAAGGCTATTTCCATAAAAACATATAAAGACTTTTGAGCATATTCTCATTTTACTGAAGGAAAGAGAAAGGCTAGATATTTCAGGGATCCTACTGCGAATAGTTCAAGGTCACATAGCTTAAAGTGAACAGGATTTGGGTGTGACCCGTGCATCCTCCTGCCAGATGGAGACTGGCTCACCAGCAAGCCAGGACTCACTGATCGCTTCTCCAGTGAAGATATTAACAAGTAACAGCTTCTTATTCTGCCTTGTCTCTCACAAGGTCCCTCTCTTGATCTGCTCGTCTTTCAAAGTGCTGCCTCTAGACTTGGGCAGAAGCTGTACTCTAATTAGATGATGTAGAAGTAATTACAGCTGCCCAGGAAAAAAAAAAAAAGTAACTGCAAGACAAAGTGGAGCTGTCATTCTTGCCTCTCCGAACTGCTGCAGGAAAAACCATATGTGGCCTTCTGCCGCTTTGTCCATCCACTGAACCACATCCTGGGTTTGTGCTAGTCAATCTGCTAAATCAATAAGATCCAAAAGTGGGGGGGGGGGAACCAACAAAAAAACAAAAAACAAAGGTGTTGAGGCCAGTGGATTTCCTGGTTGCCATGGCAACACACAAGGGTACACACTGTGGTTTCTTGTTTCATCTGTCTTCCTGGAGGCTTGTTCCCCAGGGAGGACAGGGACTTATAGCACTCTTATGTAGTGAGGTAGCACTAGGGGCAAGCAAGCACCTTGATAGATCCAGAAGAATGGGTGGAGTCTGCAGCAGGGTCTTACTGCCCACGTCCCCAACACAGATGCAAAAGGCAGGAAGAAGGCTTCTTCTCAACTTCTGAAAACAACTCAGGGCATCACCAGAGGATGCAGTGGGTCGGCTATTTGGAGGACTTGGCAGGAATGGCCAGGGTGACAGCTTCATGGTAGACTCCTTGTTCCCTAAACGAGAGACTGAGAGGTCAGGGTGTTCAGCCAGGACCCCAGACACTGGGGGGGGGGGGGACTTTCCCCTCTGAGTGCCAAGAGATGAATAGCTCAATTAAAAGCACCCCATGACAAATTCTGAAGGAAATTCCCTCCATATGATTGTGCATGACTGTCTTCTCTGCTCATTAAGCCCTCACCCGCCTTGGGAGGGGGTGATTCCGGGAGAGACTGAGTCACTAGGTACTCACGGTCTACAGTGGGCAGCCAAAGGCCATCTAGCACCAAGAATGGTGTTGGCCTCATTCAAAAGTAGATGCTGAACAACGGACTCTTTCATCAGGCACTCATCACATGGGAGTCAGACGATGGCACAAGTGCTGTGGGGGCAATGGGAAGGCTGCCAGCCTTCTTCTGTACTGGCAGGCTTGGTGGAAGCAGGGGCTATACAGCTTGAATGGCTCCCAGATGGAAACTTCTGAGCTGCAAAGACATCGCACAAGTGGAAAAAGAGTGACTTGCCCATGATGTACTTCAGAATGATGCTCCCTGGACATGAGTTGTGGATTTATTGGGAACAGCATGCTCAAACATCTTATAAAGTAGACTGTGTCAGGAGCATTGTAGCAGGAGTCAGAATGCTGCAATTAAAGTCCCCCGAGATTGTGCTTTCTTCACAATGGTCTAGGGGACCAAGCTTAGTCCCTCTCAATTTTATTTTCTTGTTTCTCATAGCTAATTTGTTTAAGGTCCTTTATTGTCCTACCTCTAATCATGGATGATCTAATTACCAATATGTTTTTGTTTTTTTTGTTTTTTGTTTTTTGTTTTTTTAAAATTGGCACATTCCCTTCATGCTTCTAATCAGAATCAGCTCAGCTAGGCTCATGAATTGTATCATTTTCTGTGTAGGACATAAGCTCTGCTAGTCAGAGGGCAGTAACAGAGCCTTGGGTTTAAACAACAAACACTGTGAATGTAAAAACCACATGTGCACTGGTTGCCACTCACTGCCCACGTGATTTGTGTGGCAGTCTCATGGGGGCTCGATTCTGTTAAGGACCATCAAGCAAGGATGTCAGGTTCCAGCTTGACCAGCCTAGAGCATCTACTTGGTAAGTCTAGACCGTTGGGATTGCCAATAGACATTTCGGAAAGTCACAAGTGAACCCAGCTGTGGGTCAAACCAGAATGCCAGCTCTTCTTCTCATTAGCTTGGCCTAAGCGTGGCTGGAGCACTTGGGATATAAAGGACAGAAGGCTGAAACTGCAGTCAGGACTGAACTATTCTAATTCTCAAAACTGTCTTGAGAAGAGAACAGGATAAGATCAGAGAGAATCACAGTTGGATAAAGCCAGTGAACAAGTTGCAGTTCAGGACTTTTTCCCTGAGAGAGGGAAAAAGATCCAATAGTATGGTGGTTTTTGCACTGAAGCAACTCAGACCTGTTGGGTGAAGACCCTCCCCTTTCAGGCAAAGTAAAGGAAATTGGGTGTCAAATGGGATTCTGATAGTGTTCATATCTCTTCCATGTCTAAGTTAGCACTTAACCCTGTGACTCAAACAGCCTGACTGTTCAGTCTGTACCTTGCTCTACCAGTTCCTTAACATGTCTTAATGAATTAATCAACTCATGTGAAATGTGATTAATAAAAGAACCCACTGCATGGGCTTGTCGTGAGAATAAAATGAATTATTAGGTGCAAAACTACTGAAAACTGAAACATGACCCAGAAAAGATACGGCCTTTGCTTGCTGATGTTCCTACAAACTATGATAAGTAAAGTGTGGTAATTAGGCAAGTCATGGAACACAGGAACTGGTCTGGCGTCTATGTCTACTATCTCTAAGACAGCAACTTCTCTTTGCCACAGTCTACTGTGAGCCAAATCAACAGAAATATACTTAACTCTGCTTTGTGACTCCTAGGGGGAGAGCAGAAAGAGACCAGGTGTATGACTAGTTCATGCTAGCAAGCATTAATTCTTTTGGGGTCATCTAAAGAAGGGAGACTTGGAGAGCTATTCACCTCTCTTGGGCACAATGTGTTCATAAATGACTCCTGGTGGTCTGCATGTGTGATATGTTGCTGTCTATTTTCAGGAGGTCTAGCTTCATAAATGACTGCCAAACTTGTGCAAATGTGTTGTATACATTGCAGAGAGGATGTCTTCAAAAGCCAGTTACAAAAACACAAGCAGTCTTCAGGAACATTCTCTTTCATGGAAAATAGCAAGTGTTCAGAAACAGCTTCAGGCTCAGACGTTTTCAGTGGTCAATAGAGAATCCTTAAAGAAGCCCGATTGGTGACTCTTGGCAGATATCAGGAGGGCACAGGAAAGCCTATCTATTTGTGTCCAGAAGTCTATCTTCCTTCTCCTAGAGCAGGCTCCACTCCCACTCACCTCTCAAGCAACTTTGGGAAAATGCAGATAATGGAAACCTGAGTGGAAATTACATAGTGGCTGCCTCTCTGATGATGTTATGATTTTCTTCCAGTTGGGAAATGACTGGGTGTATGAAGAATCCATCTCTCTCTGACTTTACAATGTAAGCAAAGTATTGAAGTGGGTGATTTCCCTAGTGAAGTTGTATCTTTCTTGATCTGAAAGACTTAGGAAAAACCAGGGTAAGGTGGATAGTGCCATAAGATAGCTACGACTTTTCTGAGAGTGATTTTTAACCTTAGCCTATAACAGGTTAGAAATCTGACCCTTCTATTTGGATGAGTTTGGTCATGACTTAGTGCCTCAGATTATTTATCTCTAAAATGGGCTTTCCATACTCTTCCCCAAGAATGAGTGCTTTAATTGGTTATCTAACATTAAGTGGGCAGACATGAAGTCATATACATACAAGTAACATTACAGGGATTGAACATAAAAAGTCTCTCTCTCTCTCTCTCTCTCTCTCTCTCTCTCTCTCTCTCTCTCTCTCTCTCTCTGTGTGTGTGTGTGTGTATGTGTGTNTGTGTGTGTGTGTGTATGTGTGTAAACTGGTCTTGAGAGAGAGCAAGGATAGTATGGGAGAGAGGAAGGGGAAAATTAGGCAATTATATTTTAATTTCAAAACTAATAGTTTTAGAAAAATGACTTTGCCAATGTGCTGACCTCATAACATTCAGATGAGAGTTAAGTTAGATGAAGTTCATAAGGCAGTTGGCAAATCTCCAGTACTCACAGCTTCAATTATTGTAAGCTCCATTTTTACCAGTTTCATTTAGTGAGTTCCACAGACTGTAACAGGTTGGTAGCATGGTCCCTTCAACAAGGCTGAGCACCAGAGATGTTAAGCAGTTCCCTGACTGTGCCATCTCTCAGGAGTGGCAGAGTCTGGGAGGATCTGAACTCAGTTAAGCTATTTCCTTCTCAGGTATTATGGACACGCTCATGTGTCTCCTACCCCTTGGTCTTAGGGAATCTTGGATGATGAACCTAGAGATGACCCTGCCCTGTTCATAACCTGTCATAATGAGCACTCTGAGGGAGTGGCATGTCCCTGGAGGCTTCTCTCTCAATCAGAAAGTAGCCCCAGTCTACATCTTTCATTGAGCCCATTCTGTCTCTCTAAGGGAGGGGCTTCGAACAGTTCAAGTCATTGCAAGATAAAGGAGATTTATTGGAGACCAGAGGGTTCCAAAGAAAACATTCTGGATGTATCTTCATATGGAAGGGCTTGTTTAAGAGATACAATTGCCATTTAATATAAGCCTGTGTGTGTGTGTGTGTGTGTGTGTGTGTGTGTGTGTGTGTGTGGTATACCCACACATGTACATGGGTGCACATGTGTGGGTGTTTAGGTGTTTTCACACATACAGAGGTCAGAGGACAGCATATCTCTGACTCCTTGGAAGCTGTTTAATTTATTTTTTTTCTTCAAGACAGTGTCTCTCACTGACCTGGAGATCACCATGAAAGCTAAGGCTAGCCATCCTGTAAGTCCTGGACATCAGCCTGTCTCAGTTTCCCCTGGATTCTAAGCGTGCACCACCACACCAGCTTTCTTATGGGACCTAGTGCTTGTTCAGCAAGCTTTTTATGGACTGAGTTATCTTTCCCAGGCTTAATATTTGTTACCCAAGTCAGAGGACTCCTAGATCGCAGAGGCTTTTGTTTCTGAGGAAACAACTGTAGACAGACATACAGAAGCTCTTCTTCCCTGCCTGAAGCTTGGTCCATCGCTGCCATGGATACTCTGCTCTGCTGGAGATGATCTTTGGTTCATGCTGCTCCCCTCTCACCTTTCCTTTCATGATGGGAACAATGTTGGCTATGCACGGGGGAAGCAGGAGAGTTACCTATCCTGGGGTTAGGAGAAGAAGGTAGTGGTGAAGCTTGTGGGTTCTAGGAGCCCAGTCCAGGTGGGTTTGAATGTGTGCTTCACCATCACAGCTCAGTGATCTCGGGCATGTTTCTATAGTCTCTCCTCTCTCTGCCTCAGTTTCTCTATCTGGAAAGTGGTAATTAATATTACCTGCCTCTTAAAGGTGTTTTAAGGAGCAGGTTAGTTAGCACTTGAGAAATGCTTGTAAGAGTGCCTGACATCTACACCAGCACTCACCACTGCTATTGTTCTTGGAGGGTCTGAATGCCTTCATAAATTGCCAGGGCTTAAATGACACACAGAGTTCAAGGTTTGGCCCATTTTAATGCAAGAGTGATCCAGAGGTGATGACTTATCAGCATGGTAGTTGATCTTGATGTCTGGGGCATCATCATTGAAATTCTTAAGTGTCCAAATGCCATGAGGGTTAGGAGCTGGATTCTGTCTCATGAGATTAAAATAAACACAAGCTTGTACTTAATATTCTCTGAGAATTTCTTATTGACCCAGCAGCCATTTTCAGATGCTGGCAGTGTGTCAGGCCCATGGCTGAGGTAGCAAGGTGAAGGCTGAGTTTGTCTGTCTTATTCTGCCCTTGATGGTTCATGCACACACAGAGTCAATTACAGAGACACTTAGCAAATACCCACCACGTGTCCCCACACCCTCCTAAAAGTCAGTCACATTGGTTGCCGCACACACAGGGAACATGAGGGGTTTTATTCAAAAGTCACAGCTTGCATTGGGTTCTCTTGTATTTGCATATTCAATCTGCCAGGTGGCAAGCTAGAATTGATTTTCATAAGAAAGAAATTGCCTCTCATCTCCAAACCATTGTCCAAGCCTCTGCCTTTATTTTTAAACTAGGAGTTGACAGCAACCACCTGGGTCAGGAGCTGGCAGGTGGCATTGAACTCAAGTCACACTAGCAGTTCTACCTACAAGAAACTGATTCAAACATTTCTTTTTTCTTTTTTCTTTCTTTCTTTTCCTTTCCTTTTCTTTTTCTTTTCTTTCTTATGTATGCTGGTTCAGGGAGAGGCCCTGGAAGGGCGGCCTTTCTGAGTGACAGCTTCCCTTTGTGAAACTGGCCAACTGAGACCTAAGCTGCAAATGCCAGTAAGAATAAATAGCGTTTCAAAGGGACCTTGTGCATTTCCTTCCTCTGTGTGCTGTTGCTTCACCCGCCAAGAGCTGCACGAGTGCCTGCAGAGCACACTGGGCCCCAGAGATAAGGAATTAACTGCACAAAACCTCCTTTCTTCATTCGTCTGCTTCCAGTGTTTCACAGTTTTTTTTTTTTGTTGTTGTTGTTTTGTTTGTTTTTATGGTACCTGCTTGCTGACAACAGAAACCAAGGATAAGAAGCCAACTCACATAGGCTTACACGCCTTCTTCAGGGCGCCCGTCTTTCTTGGTTTTGCATCTGTCTGACTGTTCAGAACCTGCTTCCTGCTCTAGAAGGGAGCAGCTGTCACCCGCACAGTTTCAGAATAATAGGCCCACTTTTGTCATCATGAAACAGTTGTTTGGGTGTGGCTCTCCCCTGTTCTAAGCGTGAAGGATCTTCTCAGCACATGGGAAGCGGTTCAAAACACTGTGTGGGGGGATTTAACAAACCGGGAGGAGTTCCCACCTCAGCCATCTAAAAGCTGGGGACTTCTGAACGTTGCTTTATTTTTCCCCAGCTTCTGTTTCTTGAAATTTAAGTATATATACAAAGCTTTTTTTTTTTTTTTTTAGGGTACAGATGACAGAATCCCAAGAGTGCAGGACATCAAGGAACAATTTAGGGAAAACAAAACAAAACAAAACAAAACTCCTCTCCTACTACAATCCACTCTGAAATGAAATGTAGAACAAAGTAGGGTCCAAGTGGAGCATGTGGCTCTAGATAGAAACGATCACTTCCTTCGGCAACTCCTTTCTTTACCTTGTATTCTCTTGTTGGTAAATGTTGAGCTTTGGAGGGTCCAGAGTCTGGGTTAAAGCCACTTCTTTCTGTCTCTAGACCCAGAGTCAGGCACCTCCGTCACTGCTGAGAGAAAATGTTGTAGGGTGACAATTCAGAATATAATTGAACCATCCCAGCCACTATGAGGACAGAGCATTCCATGTAGAAGAGAATTCAGGGCTGTGTTCTCAGGCCTGAGGAGTTCAGAATGGCTGATGGCATGGGGGGAAAATTGTAATTGGAACAGAGCCAGCAACTCCTGGGCTAGAGAGGGAGAGAGACCATAGCCAGATCACATTGTTCTTGACCAGAAGGAAGTTTATTCTGGGTGCAGCTAAATGTATGGTGCTATAAGTGATAAGGTAAGGGGTAAGACCAGTTGATTGTGGAAACGTGCTCATAATACAAGAATAGGTGGGAAACAGAGTATGGGTATGCATGTGTGTGTCTCTGTGTGTCTATGTCTGTGTCTGTGTGTGTAGTTTTCTTAGAAGTTGACTTATGTTTCTTTATTTCTCCTTTGGATTTAATTTTGTCTGTTTCCTATGACTTTATATTAATTTGAAGAATGGGCCTAAAAAAGTCTTTATTAATGAAGATACTTTAAGGATGGGATCCATTATGATACCGTACCTCAGATTTGAGGGTCCTTTATAATGTCACATCCCAGATTCAAGCTTGATGTATCTTTGGAAAGCCAAAGTGAATTTTGAAGGCCATGTCAGTAGTGATGTTTATTTGGATTTTTGTTGTTTCTGAGACAAGGTCTTACATTGTAGTTGACTCCGATTCACCATGTAGCCCAGGCTGGGGGTGAACTCTGGTGATCCTCCTGCCTCAGCCTCCCAGGTGTGGGATTTCAAGTGTGAGATACCATGTGCAGTTACTTGGTTTTCATGTGTGTGCATGCGTGTGCATGTGTGTGTGTGTGTTGCCTTTCATTCATCTACCTTGTTTTTAGACACAAGGCCTCTTATTGGGCTGGAACGCACCAAGAAGGCTAAGTTGGTTGGGCTGCGAGCCCATGGGATCCACCCGTCAAGCCAATCCTAATATTACAAGTGCTGGCCATCATGCCCAGCTTTTTATAGGTGGATTTTGAGGGATAAACTCAGGTTCCCATGCTCACAAGGCAAGCATTTCCCTGGCTGAGCCGTCACCCCTGCTGGTTATTTGGCTTCTCCCAATGCCTCATTTGGCGTTTTTGTTTGTTTGTTTGTTTGTTTTGTTTTGTTTTGTTTTTAAGTCTTCACTTACAAGCACTTCTTACCATTGATCTAGTTTCATGCAAATTATTTATGCAAAAGCCTCTAACATTTCCGTTTCCTCCCACAGATTTGAATGTAACCTGCCGTTATGCAGGTGTATTCCATGTGGAGAAAAATGGCCGCTACAGTATCTCCCGGACTGAGGCAGCTGACCTCTGTCAGGCTTTCAATAGCACCTTGCCCACCATGGACCAGATGAAGTTGGCCCTGAGCAAGGGGTTTGAAACATGCAGGTAAGAGAGCAGTACCTTCACTGGGAAAAGCCCACTGGACGGGGCGGGGCTTAGGGCTGGAAGGCTCCTCTCTGGCAGTTGAATGAGTTCTTGCCTAAAGAGGCAGCCCTACCTATTAATTTGTCCAAGTCAAACTGAAACCGGTATGACAACTGGAATTTAAAGTCGGCTAAAGACACCTTTGTGAATCATAGGGAGGGAGGCCAGAGGAAGCCATTAGGGTCATATCAGTTGCAACCCTCTGGCCTAATGTACTCCTGTAGCCCTCTCCTGGCTTTGAAGAGGCATTCAGTATCACTGTCGGAACCACAAGAAAATGCGAGCCAAATAACAGTGTTTAAGATAAATAGGTAGCTGGCAGAGGCTCGACTGTGCAGACTTGACACAAAGCACGTTCTTTAAACCCCTCTCTCTCTCCCCCACCTCTCTCTGAGCTTTTATGTTGAGCTTCTATGTTGCTATGGTTTGACAAATTAAAGATATGGAAGTTTTAAAGCTGTATTACATTAAAGTTATCGTCAGAAGCCTTGAGAAGTCTTTCACAAGGTTCGCAGGGCCCCAGAGGACCTTCTTCAAATCATTTTGTTTCAGGATAATATTTCAGAGAATATTTTATATGTATATATAATTTATATGATTTATTATATATGAATATTGTGTTATATATACTATATATTATGCAAATATATTATATAGGCTATATAATATAAATGTGTATAATATATAAAGTAATACATATTATATATTATACACATTTATACATATACATATTTTATGTTTCCTGTCTCTACTGCATTAGTGTCTGTGTGTGTGTGTGTGTGTGTGTGTGTGTGTATACTATTTTGTGATCAGTGGTATGTATGAAGAGGGGTTTAGCAACAACTTCAATTGAGTAATTAGTGTGGTTTGATTTCCCTAGAGGAATTAGATAGTTTTCATAAGTGCTCTGAATGCCCACCCAAGCCCATAGCTTAGGCAGTGTAGTTCCCTTCCTGCGTCTGCGCCCACATGTGTTCCCACACGCATGCCAACAATGCTTTTAGAAAGTCTACTGCAGCCCTCTTCATGGAAGCTGTTAAACAGAAGTTAATTGCATCTGTCCCCAGCCCTTAGTTGCATACTCAGGCACCCACCTCTTGAGTGGCAACTGAGACTCTTGCTCTGCCTAATATAGTAACCATGAGCCACACATGGTGCGTTATATTTAAGTTAATTAAAATTAAGTTATATGAAAATGAGTTCTTTGATGGCACTAGCTGAGTTTCAATTGCCTGGTGGCTGCCGTATCAAATGGCATGGCTTAGGGTAGAGACTATTTCCATTGTTTAAGAGTATTCTCTTAAGTAGTGCCAGTTAGGCATCTGACTGTAACTGTCCAGAGCTAAGTCTGAAGGATGTTCATGAAGGTATGATGGCTCTGCAGCTATAGGTCCTGACTCATTAGCTTCATGAAGGATGGCCAGTTAGCAAAACCTACTCCTAAGGCTATGCTTTGCAGTGTGGCCTGACTAGGTCGCTGTGCTAAGAAAGTGCTTTTAGGAAGCTGGTCTATGGTTGTGAAATGCAGTTAAGACATACTTGTGAAATAGAGGTGGTTTTTTTTGTTTGTTTATTTGTTTGTTTGTTTTACCTGTTGAGAGCCAGAGGGAAAGAATACAGACTGTTAAACTGCTGGGAAAATCCCAAAGGCATTCTTTACTTTAATCCTTAAACTGCCCTGTTTATTTCTAAGACATTTCGTAGAGGAAGCAGCTGAGCCCCACAGCTTGTCATGGATATACTGCTTATACTTAGAGGAGTCACAGTCTGCTTGTGATCAGTCTGAACATAATGACCAAGCCTTCCCAAGGGACAGAGGATAAAGGGAGAGGATGCAAGGACTTGTCTTTCCTCCTGTTGACAGTCACTCACTAAGGCCATATATACTTATAGAAATTTTAATGTCCCCAACTCATGTATAGAACATGCACATACATATAAGTGTCAGGTAGAATGATGTAGTGAAAAAAATCACAAGAACTTACCAAGAGAATGTAATAAATTCTAGAATCTCTCTCTCTCTCTCTCTCTCTCTCTCTCTCTCTCTCTCTCTCTCTC
>NC_034592.1:86962794-86965294 GCF_900095145.1 Mus pahari | reverse complement strand
AATGTCATTTGATGGGGTTTTGTGAAATGGCATCCCAGACATTCACGTCTATTGCTTCTTGTTTTTCCTTGGCAGGTATGGGTTCATAGAAGGAAACGTGGTAATCCCGAGGATTCAGCCCAACGCTATCTGTGCAGCCAACAACACAGGAGTGTATGTCCTCAACACGTCCAACACCTCCCACTATGACACATATTGCTTCAATGCCTCAGGTTGGTTCTAAGTGCATGGTTGTGGGCTTGCCCGTGGGAGCATTGGCTGACAGCAGTTCTGTTGAAACATGGGCAGAGCTTTCTGAAGCTCCTACTCGAAATGAGTCCTGAGGGTTTCTACAATAGAAGGAACAGCCATGAACAGCCTGTGTTCATGGTACTAATGTGCCAGGCTTTCAGAGCAGATGATAAACAATTAAGTATCAATTATTTTACATGAGGATGGAGAGTGCACAGGAAGGCACAAGCTTTAGGGATGCTTTTTATTTGAGAGGTGACCAGGGAGGGTGCATCTGAGGAGTTATTTAGGAGAGCTATGATCAGAGAAAAGGAGTTAGCTAATGGCAGATGGGAAGGCCATGTGAAGCCAGCATCGGCAGCATCTTAATTCTACCCAACAAACACAAGGACATTCAACAGAGCAAAAGCTCAGTGGTCAGAGAACAGGGCTTCAGGCAATGAAGTTAGAGAGGTATAAGGGAAGAGTGCCTAGAGCTTTCGTTGTGTTGGGAAATCGAAGTCGTTTTTTTAAAGGAACATAGGACTCATCTATTGATAATTTGAGGGTACAAGCCAAACAGCTAAGAGTATTCTTATAAATGGAATTAGGGAAATGTCAAGAAGGGTATGATAGACTCCTGACCTTCTTGAAGGTCTCCTACCCAACAGCTGAGATCACTAGGAATAAGAAAGCTAAGGGGAGATAGACAGGCTGGGCTCCCTCCTTTGCCTACAAAACCTTTTCCAACCATGGGCTTAGAAGTTGTGCCTACAAGTCTAATTCAAGCCAACAGGCACACACACACACACACACACACACACACACACACACACACACAATCAAAAAATTCTATGAACTGTAAATTTCCAGTCATCTGAAAATAATTAAAACCATAAATGTCAAAGTTTTAAATGCCAAAAAATCAAAAGTCTTAGTTTGCAAATTGTATCTTTTATTCCCCCGAAGGGTTGAAACTATGTGGCTGGAATGGAAAAGCTTTGAGATGAACTTGTCACATCCTCCAGGACTGAAATTTTTCCTTAAAAACGGAAGGAAGATGTTAAGTAGATTGGAAAGTGGCTTAAGACTTTATCTCCATGAAATGATAGATAATATAATATGGTGGTAGAATATAAAAACTGTGTGGGCTTTTAAGGTAACATGGGACATCAAGGGCACTGGGAGAGATTACATCAGTGTCTTCAGGCTGTGTCAGTGCCACCCACCCATCATTTCACAAGCACTGAGGACCAGAGTGGGAATTCAGAGGGGAAATCTAGAGTTTTTCAGGAAGAGGATGTATGCATTGAGGCCGAGTAGTTGAAATACAGCACATGAACCCAGTGAATTATTTCGAGTGTGTATGGGGTATGGAGAGACACAAGCACAAAGCCAGGGAAAATATCATAGAAAGTTTACCCATCCCTATCATATGAACAAAAGCCACATGGAGTTTGATCAAAATGAGGAACATCCACCCGAAACTATACAGGACACTTTCCATACTCAGTAACATGACCCAAAGCTCAAATGGATAAACAGAAAGTAGGCAAAGAGGCCTAACCTCCTCCATCTTGGTGCACAGGGCCAGGAAAGAAGGGGCTGGACAGGTGGCAGAGGCTCATCTTGATGTAATCCTTCCTGCTGCTCACAGTCTTGGGTTCATGCTTTGCTTCTCCTGCTGAAGCTTGTCCTGTGGACGTATGCAATAAACGGCATGGCTGTGTTCCCACACACTCTCAGGAGTTTTACAAGTTGGTGTCACTTTGAGTTAAGGTTCTGAGAAATGTACTTGAAACAGGCAAAAGCACATACTGTTTTATGGCCAAGAGCTGACGTGATCCAGGCAAACGGTTACTGCAGCTCTTCTTCCTGTCCTTCCGGTTGCCCGTGAGTGTAGGTCAGTCCCTGGCACAGGGGTCCTTGATGAATGCTCTTCTCCTTAGGGAGGCGGGTGTTAGTTCAGTTGAAAACTAGGAGAAGTACTAGAGCTCTGCCTCACACCCAAATGACTGTTAAAAGTAGTAACATTTAAAATGTATCATTTTCCCTTTTTTTTTTCTGTTTCCCACCTATTGATAAGTTTTTATAATTTCCCTTTAAGTTCAAAGACGATATTTATCAGTAGTATCCTCACACTCCTGGGCTAATTATCTTGGGGGAAAGAAAGAACCAGAAACTATGTTTCTTGTCTTAAAGGAATTAACAATCTTCTTGAAGCTATAACATAGAAGATACAGAAAGGTCAGGCAGTGGTGGCGCACACCTTTAATCCCAGCACTTGGGA
>NC_034592.1:86911746-86962614 GCF_900095145.1 Mus pahari | reverse complement strand
AAAAAAAAAAAAAAGAAAAAGAAAAAAGAAAGGAAGGAAGGAAGGAAAAGAAAAGAAAATACAGAAAGGAGAAACAGGAAAAAAATATGGCTAGGGATAAACATATTGTATATCCTGGATGCCAGAGCATGAAGTGAGCTAAAGATGCTGGCAGTGTCCAGCTCCCTGCCAAGAATGTCTTGGAAAGAGTCTTAGTTTCGACCTAGCCCAAGGACTGCAACCATGAGATCTCAGGGAAAGGTATACCCATAAACCTGCAACAGGGAGAGGAAGCAGCAATGCATACCATAGCAGATAACTTCAACAAGCTAAAACCCTGCTCAGATTTCCATGGCTTCCCAGTGAAAACTACAGCAGCTTGAAGAAAAGGCTTTGTGATTTTTTTTTTTCCTGCCTCATCTCTCAGTATCTAAGGCTGACATGAATGAGCCTGGTGACTTCTGGTGAAGTGACACAAACGACTGATAAATTCATGTTCATATTCTAAAGCTTGCTTTCAGTAAGATGTCACATTCTCTTACGGTAGAATTCAGGAGCAGACTTTACACTTGTGACTTGTCCATTCACTCATTTATTTGAGAATTGTTGGAAAATGTATTCACAGAACACCTACAGGATATCAACCCTGGAAGGAGCGCCTTTCTAGCTGGCACCCAGAACCTGGCACCTAAACTGAATAATTATTATCTTAGCCCTTTGGAGCTAGAGGAGCCAACCATTCTGAGAATACAGCCCCAGGGAAGCCCAGTTTAGTATTTATTCAACAAACCCCTGTACTTAGTGATACTCACAGCCATGCCTTGCTTAGGAGACTGAAGCTCCTTGGTCATTCATATGAGTGGACACGAGCATGAATGAATACGGTAACTACCTATTTGGGTCACCGTGCATCTTGGCATGCTGGCCAGATTTAACTAGTGTATGAAATTGTAGGTGAAATGGAGCATGAGGGAGCTCTGTGTGAGCACTCATCATTAACAGACCAGCCTCAGTGTTGTTGACGTGCTGCATCCCCTGCAACATTTTTCCAGGAAATTTCCCAGGCCCATTTCTGGGGCTGCTCCTCATTCGGATACTAGAAACATTGGCTCAGCCCCAAGAAGAAGAGTAAGACCTCCAAATCTCTCCAGTAGCTTACATTGTCCTTACTCTTTAATAAGGGGATTTGAAGAATATTTTTAAGGAATAAAGAGTTAGAGAAGTATTATTTTCTAAGACCGTGTGAATTCCTTAGAATCGGGGATAGGTGCAGGTTCATCTTTTGGCTGCCCCTTTTCTTTGATGACCTGGTCAGCATGTGTTGAGTGGCCTTCAGAAAGAGTGGATGAACCCAGTTCCTCTCCTCACTACTCAGGGCATCTCTTTCCAGGCTGATCCAAAGGCCTCTGTTGATATTTGTGGACTGTTTTAGGAGTTACCATGCTAGATGTGCTTTCTTGGAGAACTGAGATCTTTCCTTTCTACAATTGGATGCCTATAGCTGGCACATCCTTTGTTTTCATAGAACTGATTTGATTTTTTTTTTTTTAAAAAAAAAACTGTTTATAGTTGGCTTCTAGTTACTGATAAGCAGCCACTACTTATTTGCCCAACTACTTGTTTCTGCCTGAGTTCTGAGTGTGGAACAGTTTATGACAGGGAACTTAAAAAAGGCTTGTGAACAGTTGTCTGCCAGTTGCCTGCCTCTGTCCCTCCAAACCTCCATGCATGTCTGTATGTATCCACCCACCAATTAATTTCTTTCTTCTTTCATCCTTGTCAGAAAGCAACTCTAGAAGAAACTAACCTAACAAATTCTCTCTTAGCATTTTAGTGGGAATGCACGCTCTAAAAGCTGTTATGCAGCTGAGTCTGATGGCAGCACTCTTGTAACCCCAGCCCTCCAGAGGCTGAGGCAGGGATAACTCTGAGAGCAAGAGCAGCCCGTGTTTCAGAGAAACAAGCAAGGGGGTAGCCCTATATAGCACACAAATGGAACCAACCCTCACATTAAAGCAAAACCACTTTGTAGCTCTCTGGGGTTTGAGAGCTCCGTAGTCACTGATGGGCACCAAGCGTTGGGGCATGACTGAAGCGGTAGTTAAGTCGACATTGCCTGCTTTTAGGATTTAAGAAGTAATATGAAAGGTAGGACACAGGTCCTGGCCTCTGAGGGTATCAGGCAGTGCTGGCCATAGGCTACAAGAAACACTTGTGGGTGACCAGCTAACCCCAATCATAGCATGGGATCCTAGAGAAGGAATCGGGGTAGAAGATAAATAGAAGACAAGAAAAAAGGAGCCAAATGATATATATATATATATTAAGGCAGCATGAGTAGCCATGTCAAAGGTGGCCAGCCTTAGCTGGACGCTGAGAAGCCCTGCACTTGGAGAAGGCATGCATAAATATTAGCCAAACTAATGAAGCTATTAATCTTTTAATAAAAGACTAGGAATTTGTTACTTACTAAATATTTTGATTATCAGGTAAATCCATTGGTAATGTTTTAATCTTCAGAGTCTTTCAGTGTTCATATCAGTTCTATGTGTTCACCAGCTTCTCATCACCCAAGTTGATATCTGGGATTATAAATTATTTTTCATGATAGTCTATACATGCCTTCATTTTAACTTTTTTCACAATGATTATACATTTCTTTTTTTAATTGAGAAGAGTTTTAGAATTCTCTCTAATGGTATACTTAACTAGAGAAGGGCCTATGTCTATCTTATTTCTAATTAAACATGAAACATCAGACTTACTACAGTGTAGACACAGAATGCCTGCCTCCCTCAGTTCTGGGATAGCCCGGTGTGTTTTCCCACTTCCAGGATTGCAAGTGTCAACACCCCTGACCTAGAATGCATGCCTTTCTTAACAAATGAAGTTGCTGGGGGTGGTAATAGTAAGCTTATTGAAACTTTTGAAGTTAAATAAGATTGTAAAAGCGTATTACAAAGGTGTGTCCCTTTTGGATTTAGCAAATTTCAGGGAAGAAAGTTATTGAGGACAGATTAGAGTAAATGTTAGTCTAACTGACTTAATAGGACATAATCTGTGAAAATTTTTAATTATTTATTTTTATTTCATATCTTGTTTTCCTTCCTCGCAGCCCCTCTTGGAGAAGACTGTACGTCAGTAACAGACCTACCCAATTCCTTCGATGGACCAGTTACCATAAGTACGTACCTCTTCTTTCTGGTGATCTGTCTTGTTCTTGAAGAAGGCATCTGACATGTACTCTATTGCTAATATTTGCATAGGCTATTAAGTTGTGTCCCTAAGGGAAGAACAGCTGTGATTCCACATCCCATTCCCCTTTCCAATGCTGGCTTGAAACTCTTCTCTGATTTACCCTATGACCCATTCCTAAAACATCAGTCATTTGGAACCCACATCTACATTTTTCAAACCCACCTATGTATTCCACAGCATTATCGTTTACTTGATTTTTTTTTCTTGTGGTTGTCTCTCTCCTACTCAAAACATATTTGTTTTTCAAAAGAGACTACAAATGGATAGCCAACATCATTTGTCATAAATTGAGGGCAACCTTAAAAAAACAATTTAAAGGGAAAGAAAAAGTAAATAATATTTTCAATTTATTGCTGTAAAAGACCATGTGCCTGCGCTGTGCTCTGTCTAATAGAGGGTAAAGAAGTCTAATAGGTGGAGACTTCCACTTGGGAATTCCCTGCATGTATAACCGATGTACATGCTATGAAGGACACAGGCTTCCTGATGTGTGTTCCAATAACATTTGTGCCACACCCACCTCAGATCATCTGTAGAAAATTACATGTGCTAATTTAGAAGATGGGAAACCCTCCTCAGAGCTTTCCAGCAGGTAACCTTATAAAACCTTAGAGGTTTTGCTTCTGTGCCCCCTCTCGTTGGGAAGAAGAACAATGTTAGAAAAGGCTGATTTCTGCTTCTGTTTCCTTGGAGTCAGCCCCCAGCAGAGGGTGTGGACATAGGGGCAGCAGTAGTGGGATGCCTTCCCAGACTCTGTAAATCCAGCCTCTCACTTGGCTTGTGCCTATAGCAGCCACAGGATGCTTCACATCCCAACAGCTACCATGTGATATTAGAGCATCAACTTTCCCTAAGCTTCACTCTTCTTTTATGTATAATGATAGAACATATAAGAATTATTATGCAACTGTAATTTGTCTCATGCATGCCTGGCCCATATCAGATGCTTAAGAGATGCTCAGTTTCCATGGTTTCTAAAAATTTCCTCCAAAGTCCAGATTTACAGAAGTTTTATCAATAACATGGTTTGAATAAGTCACTTCCACTCCTCCGCCCTGCACCCACCAAGAATTCATGTGTCAAAAACTTAACTCCCAATGTCACACATTTAGAGTAAATGGAATTGAGGTTCTTGAGAAGTAGTTAGGAC
Organism: Mus pahari; assembly: GCF_900095145.1. Taxonomy (NCBI): domain Eukaryota; kingdom Metazoa; phylum Chordata; class Mammalia; order Rodentia; family Muridae; genus Mus; species Mus pahari. The sequence goes on along the minus strand of NC_034592.1, from coordinate 86,958,227 downwards.
TGGATGGAGTGAAGAGGATGAAGCCTGATGACATCAGTAGCTTTATAGGCTAAGGAAGAGAGGCCTGAGCTGGCTCACTTGCTGCTGTGTCTCCATGTGATGCCCTTGGTCACAGGATGCAGGGAGTGGACCCACAGCAGATCCCCATCAGACACTGTTCTTGGCTTCTCAGCCTAATTCTCCAGGGTCATAATTCAAATAAACCTCCATTCTTTGTAAATTGTCTGGGGGTTGGAAAGATGTCTTAGTTTTAAGAGTATTAGTTGTGTTTGCACACAGCCTGGGTTCAATTCCCAGTACCAACACAGATGCCCACAACTGCCTGTAATTCCAGTTCAAGAAAATCTAACATATTCTTCTAGGCTCTGTGGGCTCCTACACACACATGGTACATATAGACTCATATAGAATATACTCACAAACATTAAGTAAATATTTTTAAAATTATAAGACAATATAAATTGCCTTGGCTTGATGTTCAGAGTAGCTGAGATGTTGAAATTTTTCCAACTGAAAGTTTCATTTAAGCTAGGTAAGTGAAACAAAGGATTCTTGGTACCACACATGCAATTCAGCAAAAACAGTTTCCAGCAAAGTGCACACATAAGTAGCCATGTGCGGCAAATGGCTGAGGATCAAGGCAGAAAATGTGTTTTAAGGATGGATAATGAATTGATTTCACTTTTACTTTTTCTCCTCTGGTTCATTCTGGTCACTTTCTTATTAAATTAAAGATTCTGACATATATATTCATGTTTGCTAATTTTAAGGTTGAATTCCCCTGAGGATGGTTGAAGTTCTGCCAATATTTAGACAAACCAGTTTTCTAGTCAGAAATTGGGGTTTGATTAAACTGACAAAAGTTACCTTTTAAAAAGAATCTTTCTAATGGATTGCAAATATATGCTTTTTTGTGGAGGCTATATGACTACTATTTCAAATCCTTCCTGGGTTTTGATGGAATTAACAGTAACAAAATGTACACATATTTCAGGGACTATATAGGGTGGGAGAAGTGTCACTTATTGAGCCTCTCCTTATTTCGACCCATGCTATGTTGAACGTTAATAACAGTGAATCATGTGCAGCTCATGACAACCCCATCCAGAAGGCTGGGCCATTCCTTTACTAAGGAAGAAACTGAAGCTCACAGGCTTACCTTGTCTAAAGCTATTCGAAACTCAGATTCAAGTGTGGGGACTTCCCAATTATTTCAACTTTCTCCTCATTTCTAGAGTATGTGGGCGAAGGGAGTGGACTATCTCAACATCTCACACACTCTATATGAGCATTAGACAGACAGATTTTTTTTTAAAAGCAAAAAGAAACTAGTTTTAACGTCATGTTATAAGACAATCCATTATCTTTCCTATACTCAAGATATATCAGCTATGAATTTCTAAAGGTGTGTCTGTATCTCCTTCAGCTATTGTCAACCGTGATGGTACCCGCTACAGCAAGAAGGGCGAGTATAGAACACACCAAGAAGACATCGATGCCTCTAACATTATAGATGACGATGTCAGCAGCGGCTCCACCATCGAGAAGAGCACCCCAGAAGGCTACATTTTCCACACCTACCTTCCCACTGAGCAGCCTACTGGAGATCAGGATGACACCTTTATGATGAGCACCTTGGCCACCAGTAAGGAGAATGGCATCCTGGGTTTTCCTCTAGCGGTTCTTTGACAGAATGCCAACGGCCCTCCTGAGTAACACACACCCCAGGGCCTGTTTTCTGCCATCTCTAGACATCTAGCTGTGGGTGAGATCATTTAGGGAGTCCAGCTCCTGTTCCTGTCAGTGCTCCTGGTCATTGTGCCCTGGCTTCTACTCCCCTTCACATCCCCTCCATCTTCACCTCTAAACCTCTTACCTTGGAATAAGGAATGCCATATTGGAAGGGTTTCCTCAGGAAGGCGCCGATTTTCTGTATCTCCTAAAGACTTAACAGCGCCTCAGACCTGTTACAGAAATAATTTGTGGTATTGCTTGTTTTATTCTTGTCATTTTCCACTATAGAGAAAAGTGATCTGTTAAAGTCAGGACTGTAGAGTATATGCTCCATTAATGCCTTAAAAGATCCATTCTTAGGATTCTGATTGTGTAATATCCATATTCTTAACCCTTATTTTCAAACCATGCTTCCCCCTCCAAGGAACCAAAAGTGAGGGGTTTTCTGATCACCTTCTGTCAGCTGAAGAGTTCGGGATTGCAGTCTGTGGGGGAGCCCCTAATGCTCTTTGGGTATCTGTGGGTAGTGGCAGGGGAGGGGGCGCATGCAGCATTGAGTGTCTGCAGGTTTGTGCAGAGGAGCTCTGTTAGGGAGGTGCTCAGAGATTCCCGTGCCCCCCACTTCCCTCTCTGCACTCCCTCTATGGTTTGTTTTAGAATGAGGTTTTAGATGGCTGGGCTCCTTCTCTGGAGGATTATTCAGACCTAAAAAGGGCAGCTGAGCCTTCACTGGGCCTTCTAGTATGGTGTGGATTTTCTCATTCCCTGGCTGAAACTCAGAGGAGTGGAACTCTGGCTTTTTCATGGTTTGGAAGGAATGTACTGACTTGGGAATATACAAGATAGGGCCCTGTTTAAGTCCCTTGTCACCCAGAAGCCAGGAAGCCTCCATAGCACTCTGAAGTAAGCTGAACTCACGTAACAGTGTTTTAGATTTCTGTTATCAGGTTGCTGAGTGAGGGGGAAGGCTGATATGAACAGGTGCAGGATTCCAGTCATTCTCGGAAAATTCTTTGAAGCCTTTCCAAAAAATAAAAAAGAATCCCCCATCAGATTCTGGGGGTTCAGGGATAGCTCAATGGGTAAAGTGCTTGTTCGGAAAGCACACGAGGACCTGACTTTTTTGATTCTCAGCATCTACATAAAAAGTTGAGCATGACAGTATGCATCTGTAATCCTAATGCTAGACAGAGACAGGGGAAGACACAGAACTTGCTGGCTAGCTAATCCAGGCAAATCAGTGAGCTCTAGCTTCTGTGAGGGTTCCTATCTCAAAAACCGAGGTGGACAGCAATCAGGACAACATCTTGATGTCAACCCCTGGCCTCTGCACATGCCTAAGTACACAGACTCCATCTCTCCACACGAGGCAAAGCTACGCAAGCTTCTCACGCCTTCCCAGTCACTTCCTCTCTGATGATTTGTCACCTTGTTGTCTGTAGTGTCCTGGGAAATCACTCTCCACAGAGGCTTCTGCAGAGCAGGCAGGTGACGTTGCTAGCTATGTGCAGCTACTTGGGTCCCCTGTCCTTTTGATGCAACTGTGTCTGACATGCTTCTCATTGGAATGTGCAGTTTTGACAGATGTTGGCAAATACAGTAATTAGTGGTCTGATAAGGAAGCAGAACAGGTTTAACCTAAAGTCCTATTTCCCACCCCAAAAGAACACCCTCGAACAAAATCTGTCACGTGGAGATTGAATGCAGCTGGAGTCCCAACCTGTGTGGGGTGGGAGTTTCACATGTGCCTGAAGAGGGGTAATTGGCCAATTATATTAGCATCCTTAGCCCATTCCCTAGGCACTGTTTCTTCCCTCTCCAAGCTGGCCAGTCAGTGACTCCATTTAAGGTGCTAATTTTGTACCAGATCCATTCTAACACTCAGAGTCCCAGGGTTGAGCATGGCAGCATGCATCTGTACCCTAGCAAGAAGGGTAACAGAGACAGGAGGTGCCCTGCAGTCTAGCCAAATTCAGGTGCAGTGAGAGATCCTAGCTCAAAAAATAAGGTGGACAGCCATCGAGGAAAACATCTTTATGTCAGCCTGTAGCCTCCACACATGCACAAGAACACAGACTCCATCCGTCCACAAGGTACATCAGTTCAAGCTTCCGTGTCCTCCCAGGTCATTTCCTCTATGGTTACAGTGAATATCAAAAAGAAACCAGGGTCAGTGAGGTTTTCATCCATTCACTGCATATCGTGTGTCTGCTCCAGACACTGCTCTGGTCTCTAAGGGTCAGAGGAGGATCCCTCTTCACGGATACAGCATCCTAGCCCAGAAATCAAAGAAAGGGAGTGACTGAAGCGTAACTAAAACATAGCTCAGGATTCGAGGCGAAAGGAGCTTTTGCTTTCCTTTTTAAGAACATGTGGCTTGCTCAGTTCTTTTTAATGGGTGTGGAGGAGAGGCCAGTTTGCCCACCAGTTTAAGCTTACTTGAATGTAGCAGGTAGCAAGATAGAGTTATGCTAAGCTTCTGAATAGGATCCTACCTTTTAAGTCCCATGGGGAAATTCCCAAGGGCTTACTTATCACTGTTGGGTGGAAGGTCTGAGACACAGTGAGAGGGAGTGGATGCAGATTAGCATGCAGGGGGGCAGGGGTCAAGAGCTGGGCTGGCTGAGGACATGGAAGAAGCTGTGCCAGGCTTAACCAGCTCCTTCCTCCCTTTAGGGTGTTCAGTGGGTGGTAAGAGGGAAAACTAGCAAGAACAACAGGCTCTGTAGGCTCGGGTTATCCCACTGGCAGCTTAGTATAAATGTTATTTTTGGAAGAGTCTGCCTGGGGGTGTGTCATCAGTTCCTTCTTATTTGGTCATCTGGAATTTTCTGGAATCAAGAACCCTAAACTAATTTAGGAAATAGGCTCCTGCCTTGGACAGCTCTCCTTCCTGTCTTCTGGGTATAAAGTGAATAATTTGTTTTCCATCTTGCATGACCTTACATGGGTGGGGCAAATTGAAAACTCACGCCTAGACTGACCCTTTTTTCACCGTCTCTTCTCACACAGCTCCACTTAAGAAGGTGACATCATGCTCATTTTGTCTTCTGGGTGTCCATTTTTTTCTTAGCTCATTTCTTCTAGGTGGGGGTCAGAAGCTATGCATCTTCAATGCATTTTTCCATAGGAGGCAGTCTGTAGCCTCTTGTGGGTACCTTCCTGGGAGCCTTGTACCTACCTTCTCTCTCTGTTCTGATCACTAATGTGATCTTTGACATTTGTTATGTGTGATGCTCCAACTCTAAACTGGGGTTCTCATGGAATCCAGGAGGTTCTCCATGGTATGCAAGAATCACCTGTAGTATGTGGAGACCATAACCTAGATTTTCAGGGAAGCATTTGAACTAAAACATTTTCTTTCTTAAAACCCCAGCTGGCTCAGACAATTATCCCAATAGCATTTGCTATTTTGTTACAATGGGGGAACATTCTGGAAACAAGTCCAACTTAAAAGTCAAATGAAATATTTTTTTTAATTACAAAATGTTCTTATTATCCTCTCTCTAACTTGAATAGAGTTCAACAGTTCTTTGCTTTTGTCAGCTCTGTATGGGGAAGTGATAGACAGATCCTGGAGAAAGTTTTATCTACCGACAGCATTTTAGATGCATACCCTCTACAAAATTCTTGTACAACTATAAAGTTTAAGTTGTGCTTATGAGTGTGGGCGGAGCCTTGAAATGCCAGTTGTCACAGACTACCTGGGTGTAATGCTGAACAGACAGGAAAGATGCAAGCATCCTCAAAGAATCTCTGAAGAGAAATTAACGGGAGCCACTGTAAGCGCTGCTGCATTGAAGACCTCCAGATGGTGGCTGAACGATGCCATCAAGAGAAAAGCAAGTCTCTCTCCATCAGAGTTACTTTGCTGCTTAGGTTGGCTCTGGACATGATCGAGGGGGGTTAAGTAGGAGACGGAGAAGCACTGACTTCATGCCCTAATCTGCCTTGTTGATGCTGTCCTGAGATTCTTCTAGATCGTAGGAGTCTGGAAATATAAAAGTGGCCTCAACTTCCCTTTTAAAATCCTCATTCTATAATAAATAGAGATATTCTATTAGGATAGAGAACACAGGTTTTATATAGGTGAATCTCACTAAAAACTATTTTCATAATTAATCTAGTTGCCTCAACTGTGCACTCAGAAAGCCAAGCAGCAGCTCAGAAACAAAATAATTGGATATGGTCTTGGTTTGGTAATTCACAGTCCACAGCTCAGACTCAGGAGCCCACAACGAGAGCAACTACAGGTAAACTCTCATATTGTTTTGCTGATCGCCTGTCTTCAGTGAGGTGTTAAGGAGGATAGATGTTCACTGTCATAAATAGACAGCATCCTGGCTGACATCAGGTTCTGATATCTTCAGTGGCCACAGAGGCCTGTGGACCAAGTGTCTCCTAAATGTCTCCTTCCTTTCACTTCAGGTTAGTTTTCCTGTGTCTAGAAGAGTCATTGAAGAGATGACCTCATAAAAGACATCTACTGACCAAATGATCATATCAATAAAAGAAAGAAGTAATGATTAATGAATAAAAAGCATAGACTTTAAAAAAATATTTTGACACTGAAACCCTTTTCTGAAAACACCAAGAAATGACATAACCTGTTGCTTTATATCAGTGTCTAGGAGCTACAAATAAGCTCTGGGGATATGTGGTCATTAGCTCTCAAGTATTTTGATTTGGTAGCTTTGCCCTAGGGGATTGGGAAATGGAATCAGCCTATAACATTGGTTCTCAACCTGTGAATTGAAACTTATTTGGAGATAAGACCCTTTCACAAGTGTCACCTAAAACCACCAGAAAGCACAGATATTCACATTATGGTTCATAACAGTAGCAAAATTACAGTTGTAAAGTAGTAACATTGAACATAATTTTATGGTTAGGGATCACCACAACACGAGGAACTGTATTAAAGAGTTATAGCATTAGGGAGATTGATAACCACTGGTTTCTAATAATGGTAGGTAATAGGGAATTCTTCACTTATTAACCTATATTGACAGATATTATGACCATATTTCTAAATAGGCATTGTCTCTACAGAAATGGGGAAATGGATGCGTGTGTGTGTGTGTGTGTGTGTGTGTGTGTGTGTGTGTATGTATGTATGTATGTATGCGTCCTTGTAATCAGCTAAGGAAACCCTGCTGCTGTTCTTCGATGGTTACTCTATCACAATGATTAATACCATGCTGAAGTGGGTGGCTGTGGGTGAATAATGTCAGAATAAGAAAAATGCTGATTGTATCTATGGACTTTGTAGGACAAGCCACGGGAAGGAAAGGGGCTTTGTAGCTGTGTTTCTTCTTGAATTGTTACTGGGCTTTCTTGAGAATGGGCAAAACGAATCTCATTGATCATTGCATTTGGAATTTTACTGGTGGCTTCAGCTTTCTCTGCTTTAACTTACCCTGGTATTTTGGGCTCCTATTATTTCATATTCCCATGTGCATTATGATGACATAATTGGCAATCCTTGGGAGTATTCAAATCAAGTTTGTTGCTTTGGTATTGGTGGAGTCATTGGATTTCTTCATATCTTCCTGATATTCTTGGTTTATTATACTATTTTTTAAAATGGACTGCTCTTCCTTGTAAAGAACAATGTTGACATGAAAATGACTATGGAGCCTATCTCTATGGTATATGAGTTCTCTTTGGAGAGAGGTGAAAAGACCTCTTCTATGTCTCTCTTCTTGTCCCATTCTTGCTTGCATTTGGGTTTCATGGGGTCACATGCCTGTGGTCACATGACTTCTGGCAGAGATATCATACTCTGAACTCATAGGGAATGATATTGGTTGGTCACCTTCAATTGTGAAGAATATCACAGTGCTTGAGTTACTAAGAGCTGGCCATTAAAGTCACAAATGGTTAGATTTGGAGAGGATCTTAAATGATTTAGTTCAACCAACTTTTCTAATCATCTAATACTTTAATTCTAGTTTTTTATGGGGAACATTCTATTTTGGAAATTCTCACCATGGGTCTTAATTTGGCCTCATGGGAAAGGAAACAAAGAATCTTTGTTCTATCTTATAGACTGGAACTTCAGATAGTTCTCATGCAATCTTTGAGACATCTCTTCTGCCAATTGGACTTCACACAAGTGTCCAGCACAGGTTTTTCATCTTAAGATGAAAGCACGGACCATTTGTTATTTAAGGTTCCTCCACCTCTGACATTCTGTGAACTACAGTTTGGGCTTCTGAAAGAAACAGAACTTTTCTTTTAATTTCCTTTTTTCCTCGTTCTACCACCTATGTCAAGAAGAGGTGATTTTCTATGTAGGGAGAGAGTGAAAAAATTTACAGTGCTATTTCTTAGGAACTGATAATTAACATTTCAACAATCAATTCAATCATGGTTACAACAGCCTTGATGACCACCCCTGAAACACCACCCAAGAGGCAAGAAGCCCAGAACTGGTTTTCATGGCTTTTTCAACCATCAGAGTCCAAGAGTCATCTTCATACAACAACGAAGATGCCTGGTAATGAGTTATAGATACCATATAACATGTGCCTGCTTGACAGCCTTTAATAATTCTCATTAACCTATGGGATGTGGTTAATGTCTAAACACCATTCTGTCTCACAAATTTAGGAAGGATCTTGAACTCTTATGTTCTGTATGTTTGATTTAATATTACTAATACATGATTTTCTTCTCTATACTTTATAGGGGTCTTAGGAAACTATGAAGTGGGGGCAACTCTTTGGTGATAACAGAACATTTCAACTCTAAAAGAATATCTGGGCATACCCCCAAACTACCCAAGTCAAAAACTTTTTTATGAGAATGTAAAATAACAGAGCCATAGCTACCAGAATATAGATTTCTATCAGTTGAATTAGTCTTGGGTTGGACACCAATAATAAGGAAACCAAATGGTCGTCCTATAAGGTAGCCTGAATTGCATTCAAAACTAGAAGAATCCCTTTTAGTAAAGAAAGATCTTCTGTAGTAACTGCTGAGAAGAGAACAAAGATTTCCGTTTCCTTTTTTTTAAAAAGCTGGATTCAATCATTGAAAGGGAGAAATCCTCAATATTTGGACTATGGTTCACTGTCATCAAGCTTTTTTGAACAATTTTGGATGATTAATAAGTGGCAAAAACATTTCTGTTAATTTATCTTTTTCTCCTTTATGGTAAATTTTATTGAGAATGGGCAAAATCTTAAGAACTCCTTGCTTTTCCTCACATTAGAGACACAGGGTCTGATGCTAAAGACAGAGAAAGTACATGTGCCTTTTTAGAAATGTCAGAATGAAAACCCTTGCTCCTAGTAAATGAAACCCTTTACTTCATACAATGAACCCTCATAAAAAGTAAGAATAAAAGAAAACAAATGAATTTTTAAAATATGAATGCAACTATAAGATTTTAGAAATGTGACATCGGAGTGTTTCTGTGTCTTGAAACAGCAAATACGGATATGTGAAACCTTCCTATTCTTGTCCTGACCTCCTAGCTTCAATGTAAAATGCTAGTGATGTAATAAGAAAGGTGTCTGAAAGCAAGGGGGATTTGCAAGGGCCTGTGCTTTGTTGCGTTCTGCTCCAACTCCTCTGGCTGGCTCTACTGACGGTTCTTCTTTAGCCTCCTTAAAGAGCATGTTGCGTTTTAAAGATTAGAGCCAGTCATTTTAAGGTTCACACACTAGCTTCAGTGGTGAGGGTTTACAGATATACAAATCTGCTCTCTCATTTTCTTCTTAAAATCTTGGGGACTCCGTGATATCTCCCATGCCTGACTTTCTTCCTTGGTGAAATGGGTTGCTTGACAGCCAGCTCAGCTACTAATGTAAGTCACCACAACAGGTACGGAGTCAAATACCAACCCAACAGGCTGGGAGCCAAATGATGAAAATGAAGATGAAACAGACAAATACCCCAGTTTTTCTGGATCAGGCATTGATGATGATGAAGATTTTATCTCCAGTACCAGTAAGAATATTCAATTACAGTAGAATCATTTATGAAAGGCTTGCTGAGGGACCTAAATGATATAGTATCTCTCTTGGGAAACAGATGATGTGAACAGTGATTTTTACCTTAATTCCATTCTGATGAGACTTTTGGAGGATGAAATAAAATTTCATGAATGGGAACCAAAAAATATTGTTGGGAAAAATATCTCATGAAGTTTTAGACACTCGGTGTTCTTTCTGTTCCGTTCATTAATGTTTGCTCTTATAGAAATATCTGCATTATCAAGTGTGGCTGGGGGGTGGCATATTAAAGCACCACAACTAATATTTATTGTGTCCCTGCTGTGCCAGAGATAGGAACACAGGGGTGGAAAAGCCAGAACATTTGCCTACAAGAGGCTCATGGACTGCTGGGACAGAGCTCATGTGATTAGGAGGATGCTCATTAAAAGTTTCACATGACCCAAATTGAAAGCTTGGGAGGCCCAAGAATGGCTTAAAACATAGAAACCCAAGCTCAAGAACTACCTTATTAATAAAAAAATTGTTATGATTAAAGGAAAAAAACTCAAAATGTTTCGACAAACTTTCTGGACACCAATCTAACAGAATGACACTGGAGGGAATAATAGATGTCACCATAACCTTAAAAAGACAGTATTAACTACTAAAAGTAAAGAGTGACATCACTGTGTAAACAACTCCAAACTTGTGAGCTCTATAAAACTTCCTATGGGCACTGAGGTGGAGATTGTAGAGGAAAACATCCTGTCCTGCTGGATGATGTGTTCCTCTATACTTGTCCTAGGTGAAGTTTGCTGGAAAGAGATGGAAATCATAAAGCAGACACAATTAATCTTTTGATACAGGGTTTCGGGGTGCTGTATCAGCTTAGACAGTAAGAGTTCTATCTAGTCTATTAAAATTGGAGGATTTTATTCCCAAATGAATAGTACCTAGGGAGGGCAGGATCTAGAAGTCAGCTTGTGGCTTGAAGGCATCTTAGTGTGTGGCAATGATTCAGCAAATACTAGAAACAAACCAGATTTTCTATATGTAGACTTAAGTCATGTATTTCTTGGGCTAGATGCCTCTGCAGAACTTAGAACTTAAGAACCCAAGGACCTCCACACATTGAGCATTACTGTGACAGTGTCTTCTAGGTTCAGGATATAGCTTCCTTGCAAAAATGGTATATGGTCAGGCTCTAGGAGATAAAGTTCCCATGCTCCCCTCCCCCACCTTTAGAGAGTGTATTCAGTTTCAGTTCATTTTTCTATGTAACACATATGCCCTCTAATTCAACAGGATGCCCTTTTCTTTGGGAGACTTGGGCTAACTACCACTTTTTCCAAGATTATTAGAAAAGTGGTTAATGACTCTAAATTATTTTCTTAACTTGTGAAATGGTTTTGTGTTATTTGGGTATCAAGATGGAATTTGAAGGAAGTTGAACTTGCAAATAGCCTTTTCACAAAATATACTGTTTCAGATTTTGTCAAAATGGATCTCTTTGTACCTTGTGTTCCAGCCTTCCTATTTTGCATGCTATTATTGGGGCACTGGCGAACTGGCATGTCTTTGTTTTCCAATGTGTTGTGCTGATGGTGGATGGTTACTTGTGGCTCTTTTCTATAAACGTATGCATATTGATCCTCTTTCATTAGCTGTGAATGGCTTGCTTATAACATGAGTTCTGTATTCAATGGGACTCTCATGGATAATCATGTTCAGTATATATTCAGAAAAAAGTAGCTGAGCTAAATGGCTCTATAAAGCAGACATTCCTTCCAAAAATCACCTACAGGAAAACTTTGGCTCTTGTGGTTATTTCTTTCCCCAGTAAGGCCACTAACACAATAGTGATTCCTATGTTATAACTTAGCTATCAGCTTCTTCAGCTCGAGGAGCTACAGTTAGCACGGCTGCCAGTGATGCCAAGGAATGACTTGGACTTTCAGATGCAGAGGGGTCCTGCAATGTGCATGAATGGGCAAAACTCTTCACAGCTTTGGTCATAATTGGTGAAGGGTTAGTTCTTTCAACGCTGTTCTTCCTACTCCTACAACATCCTTCACTATTATATTCAGAAGATCTCATGTTCTAAACCCAAAGACATTCTATGATAGAATTCAAAGGACATTGAGATACAAAGCACCATGGTGGATGAAGCTAAGACTCTCTCCTTCTCCGTCATTTCCACTCAACCATCTATACAGCCCTGTATAGATGAGCTGCTGTGTAGTCTGCAGAAGAAACAAATGTACAAAGCAAGCAGTGAAGGCTCAAGAAATAACATTTTCCTAATTGCCTCAATCATCATTGTGACAGTTGCAACTACTCCAAGGGTTTCTGCCCACACAGAACAGAACCAGGACTGGACCCAGTGGAAGCCAATCCATTCAGACCCAGAAGTACTACTTCAGACAACCACAAGGACGGCTGGTAATGAGCTATGTACATATCATTAACGATACTTTCTCTCAAAGCTTATGATGCTGTGAAGGTCAAACCTTTGGATCAGATGGGAAAATTAATTAACGTCTCATTATAAATCTTAGTAAACTTTCCACACAGGAGTCATTTATCAATCATACTTCTTGGACATAAGGTATTTTATGTCACTTTACTGTAAAAATGAATATATCTGAATGGTTTATGGTCCTCTCTCTGACAAAGTGGCTATTTGGGAATAGTAAGTAATACCAAAGAAATTTGTACCTGTTCATTTTCTCTTGGGACAGATTAGTGAAATCACTCAGATTTATTGAGAGTAAGTACTCAGAAGTAATGCTTAGGCATAGGACCAGCAGATAGATAACATGTACTTTAGTAGAAGAAAAGGATTATTAAAGACTATTTGATTAAAAGTCACAGTGTACTTAACCATCATTGCGACAGATATAGACAGAAACAGCACCAGTGCTCATGGAGAAAATTGGACCCCGGAACCACAGCCTCCTTTCAATAACCATGAGTATCAGGATGAAGAGGAGAACCCACATGCTACAAGCACAAGTAAGAAGGATGATGCACTAAAGTTCTGGTACCCAAGTTATCAGCGATATTGTTTAGCCATTAGCTACACCTTTTGGGTCAGCACAGAATATTTATCTGCAAGCCTGAAAGAGACCATTTTTAAAAATAAGGAAGAAAGATACAAGTTGTCAGAATTTCCAAGAGACAAGAATGCTTGCAAAGTAGATGTGAGATGCTGGTTTTGTGTTAATGGTTCCTAAGGGTTCTGTTTTGGTAGCTGCTGTGTGTTTTTGGAGATGTGTGATGTGAGCGTGCACTTCAGGTATTTAGTGTGGGATCTGGGAGGAAAGCTTCATTGAATGGACAGTTCTTTAGAGTCTTCATCTTCCATGAAGCTCTGTGATACACTGTCTTTTACCACACTCTTTTCCTTGCTCGGTGGTAGAATTGAACACCTTCTGTCCTTGGTGAGAAGGCAGTGGCTCCTATGTTCTCTTTTTTAATTATAAGCTACCCTTCTTTTGTTTAAAACACTTAGGGCAAGTTGGGAAAGGTTCGGATGCTCTTACTGTTCTTTCTACTTATAGATAAATATATCAAGTTTTTCAAAAAACAATCTCATGTTTCACCAATGGATTGTGAACCTAGGACAAGAAAACAAAGAAAAGAAAAGAGGGAAATGTACTCATCTTTCAACTATATCTCAGAGAAATCCCTAATAATTTGGAATACAACTGATCCTTGAGATGACATCTTATAGCACTTTTAAAGTTATAACTCAGACACCATTTTTATACACTTGAAAATTCTTAAAGGGGAATATAAGAAACAGCTACTTAGAAACCTAAGAAGCTTAGAATTTCCCAGTTTTATGGATGTGTTCACAGAGAGTCAAGGAAACAGTTTAGATCTGAGGTAATAAGTCCTGGACATTGTACTGAATGTCTGACAAACATCTATTCTACACCCCAGTAAAGTTGATATATGCATAAATCTTAAGGGTTGAATTAATCAAGAAGTAGACTGTTGAGAAAAAAGAATAAAGAGGAAACAGATGTCTCTTAGGACTCAGACCCATCCCAGTCTCCTCCATGACCTATCAGAAATCTTATCAATTACTGTAAAACATTTGCTCTTTTAGAAGAATGCTAATTGAGAAACTTGGAATTAATGTATCTAATGTCAAAATATGGTGGTCAAGGGATATCCTTACTAAGAAAATTTGAGAATCCAGATACAGTTAACAAAAAGAAGTTATCATCAGTGTTTGCAAAAAATCCACATGACTTCATTGAGGGGGACATTACAACTAGAAAAGATTCAGCACTTATGGTATACAGTGGAAGTAATCTGTTTTACTAACATTCCTGACTCTTCTGAAATAGATAGGGCATGGTTGGGCACTTGAATGATCATTATAGTTATATGAGAGATGATAATGTGAATGTAGACATATGTGTAAGCTTGTGAGCACACATGTGTGCTTAATGACTTAAAATAATAGAAAATAACTTAAGATTTTGGACCTTTCTCCCTTTGGACAATCAGTTAATCCCCAAAATGGATTGGAAAATATAAAAGCAAAATTAGCACGAGTCCCATCTAAAAACCATATTGCTATTACAAAGTCACACATACCATTTTCTAAGATAATGATGTAGAGTGAATTTTGTTAAGACACAAAGTTCATTTCGTTTGGCAATTTATAGGCTTTAGTTTGCCTGTTGAATCAGAAGTTGGCCATGAGCTGTTATAGATGAAAATGTCAGTGGCTTTCTGACTTTTCCAGGAAGCACCCTGATGGGATTTGATCCCAGTCATCTCGGCTTTTAAAAACAATGCTTGAAAGGTTAAGCCTGTCTGATACTGTTATTATTTATATAATTCCCCAACTGGATAGAATCGGTTTTTCTTCCACTTAATTAGCTTTGTTAAGAAGAGAGTTTAGCAATTAAAAATGTCCCTAGACAATCACATAGTAGATCAGTGTTGTAACATCCCGGGCATCCAGACAGCGTGCATGCCAGCCAGCCATTTCTGCTGAGTGTTATTATAGGTTATGCAGTCTGTTTGCAAATGTCTACTATTACAATAGTGTTGTGAGTTGTTATATAACATGTTTTCTCCTGCAAAATCACCCAAACACGGAGATTATTCTTCCAACAGAAGCTCTCTTCATCAGAATATATAAAGTCATAGACAATATTAATTCAGGAATAATACTGAGAGTTCATAATTCACAGGTTAGCATCTAGTCCTGACTTTGTGCTACTCTGGGTACATGATTTTCAGAAAATAAAACTTGTTTTCCCATCTGAAAAATTAACAGGTTGCACGTTGCATTTCTAGAATCTACCTTTCAGAATATTAGTAACTGGTTACTATTCTCTCTCTCTCTCTCTCTCTCTCTCTCTCTATATATATATATATATATATATATATATATATATATATATATATATATACATGTATGTATGTATATGTCTATCTATCTATCTATCTATCTATCTATCTATCTATCTATCTATCTATCTATCTATCTATCATCTACCTTTCTATTTCTACCTGTAATGTAGAAAGACATATCAGAGGGTTTGTTAAGAAACTGGACAATATGACTCATCATCATCATTCTCCTCTCGCCTGGGCAGCTCCTAATAGTACAGCAGAAGAAGCAGCTACCCGGCAGGAGAAGTGGTTTGAGAATGAATGGCAGGGGAAGAACCCCCCTACCCCAAGTGAAGACTCCCATGTGACAGAAGGGACAACTGGTAATGGAGGGTTTCGCAATGTGGGTGGAAACTACCTTCTGAGTTCAATGCTGGACATTGAAGATATTGCACAAAAAGACACTGAAGGAAGTGGTCTATTTCTTAATACATTATGTTGAAGTAAACACAATTCCAGAATCTAAATGCTCCTAAAAAGCTACCTAGCCAGGCCTAGATAGAAGCACGCAAAAGAAATAGTCTATATGAGCGTCTTTCATATCTAATTTGCGGTATCAGTGAGACAATGACAGAGCTCCTATCCAATTAAAATCCCCTTTCTGCTTTGTAAAAGTCATTCACTAAATAACAAGACTCTGCCTTTTCCTTATATTTATGTGAATCAATAGGCTTATAAAAATGTTATCAAAAACCTAGAGTTGGGGGATTAGATCCATGCATTACAATAAAAAAGACACCTAGGTGATGTCATCAAATCTTTTGTTCTTACCTGTTTCTTATATATCTCCTCGAATGTACTACTGTTTAATCACGTTTACAAATAAGCCATCTTCTCTATTCTGCAACTGTGGGGTTGTGGGAATCAGGCTTAAATCTTATCATTTCTGAAGGATGCTGGATGATAACATGTCTCTGCAAGCTCCGGTGCATGATTCTTTTGTCTGGATGATTAAGCATTGGGATTCTCCCTGCTCGGCAAAGTGTGTGAATTCCATGTTATCACTTGGTATAAGTGGGAAATAGCTCCGTGTTTCCATCTGCAATATAGAATCTGATGCATAATTTCTTTGCAGTGCATGGCAACTTATAAACGAATCACTAGTAGAACAGCGGGTGTGGTGACTAGCTCCCTGGTGTGTTTAATTCTAAGGGATTATTCTATTGTAATCTTTCTTCCTATACTTCTACAGTGGCACAGAATGGAACAAAGGCATAAACCATGTGCCCACATGCCATTTGTCATTGTTAGAAGACAATGCTTCTAATGGATTCCATCTGTGCTTTTTCGATGAGCACCACTTTCATGCTCATCACTTGGGAAGCTGTTACCTTTTGTCGTCTGTATATCACCGCCTGCAGTGGGATATGCTTGTCTCAGAGTGACATCATGCACTTGAGCTCTTACACCTCCTTCTTTAGGAGCATGTGTCGAGAATTACTTCATCTTCCCTTGACGCCTATAACTCATTCTCTATCCATCACAGCACTTGTGAATGCTATGCTACCTCCAGCTCACATGCTGGTGACCAAGAAAACAAGCATAAATGAAGTCAAACCTGGGAGCCATCCTAAACTGATGCAGCTCCTGGTCCTCAGAACTAGCAAGCTATTTATTCCCATTATCATCTTTATAGAATAAAGTCTTTTTTTAAAAGTCAGTTTATATATCCCTGACTAAATTCCAATTAACATTTTGACAATTGTTTGAACTGCATGGTCACAACAGCCTCGGCCCACAACAGCCATCCAAGTCAAAGAATAACAACACAGAGTCAAGAGGATGTTTCCTGGACAGATTTCTTCGACCCAATCTCACATCCAATGGGACAAGGTCATCAAACAGAAGGCAAGGGTAATACCCTCTGAGATGGTTTTAATGTATTGTGCTTCTTATAATCAACTAAGTGCCTTTTCCTTTTGAAATGTGCCATTGATTTTTAGTCCAGTCTACTTTTGTAAGCATCTTCATGTTTCTTCAACAATAAGTTTGTTGATACAAGTTGGTAAGGAGTGGATATGCGCATCCATCTACATGCAAAGTGTTATTTGGTGAGTGAAGAATTTGGCAGAGAGATTAAAAGACAGTCAGTCTTAGGCTGACAAGAGTAGAAGTTATTTCTCCTAAGGGAGAGGTGGGTCGTTTCTTACTTTAAGGTGGTCTTACAACATAGCCCAAGCTGGTCTTCAATTCTTGATGATCCTCCTGCCTCAGTCTCCTGAGTGCTGGGATTGCATATACTATTATTCCTTTGAAGTCCAAAGATTTCAAAATAAACAATAAAGGACAGATTTAGTGACTATCTCCATTATAGATTCAGTGATAAATTTTGATTTTGGTAGAGAAATCCAAGTGGTTAAAAAAGTTGGTGAGTAGTTAATGTGAATAAAGAACTTAATGACTCAGAAAACTTTAAAGCTACTTCTTCTTGCCTCATTTTGAGAAAATGTGGTATTAAAGAATGATTTAGACCATTCGTGGCCCTTCTAGAATGGCTGTGAATTTATTGAATAGAGAACACATACACAAGACAAGCACAGCTAAACAATTTAAAAAGAGCAAAAAAAATATGAGTTCTAGTTTGTCAACAAAGAAAGGTTGTAAATTATTTAACTATTTTTTTATATTTAAGAGCAAATTTCATTTACTGTGACAGCAGCAGCCTGTTTGACAGAGATATCAAGAATTGTTAGCCAACAATTGTTTTGTATTCAACAAATGGAAGACTCTGTTTCTACTACACTCATGACAAAATATCCTTATCGCAGAAATGTAACATTCCAAAAATAAACAACAGAGGAGTAATTTTTTTCAGAGAAGTATATGCTCAAATATATGCTCTACATATATTTGAACTGAAATATATCCTGACAGCTCAGTGAATATATATCTCCACATCGGATAACTACAAAATTATATCCAAAGTAAAGCAATAACTCGTATAGTTTTCTTTTTTACAAATACTATCTTGTCCCAATAGTAGTGAACAGACAGTGTGAACAACCATGTATGGAGACAGACGATTCAATTTGTAAGGCATCATGGAGACACAAGGATGTGTTGTCCTCATTTACACTTGAGAAACACTTAAAAGTTAGCTGACAAAAGAAAACATTTACTAGCACAATACATCTGACACCATGAGTCATTAATAAACAGAAAAATTCATAGTGTCAATAATGAAATGAACACTAAAAACACTTAGAAGACCCCACACTTCCTGGAGACTATTAAAGAACAAAGGATTTAATGATTTTTTTTAGGGGGGGTAGGGGGGAAGGGACAAAAACCTGGGTAGTCAGTAAAAGGAAGTAAGGTGGAGAACTTTTTGAAATGGAGACTTCTGTGAGCTGATCCATAAAGGAAGAAAAGCCAAGCTGCATATACATCACTATGCCTGGACAAATGTGGCCTAAAAGGGACAAAAGTGTTTCAAAGGCCAGGCTGAGACTAGTACGTTAGGTTACGAAAGCACCACAGGCAAGACTGAGCACAGAGTTCTAAGTGCTTAGCTTCCGGGTGTGGGGGTCCAAAGAGACCCCTGGTTAAACAAAAACAAAGTAAAAGAACTCCAGGGTCATGATTAAGTTTCCAACATGATTGCATTCCATGAATAAATACATTTAAAAGAAAAAAAGAAAAGAAAAGAGAAGAAAAGAAAAAGAAAAAGATGTTAGGTCTCTAGGTAGTCCAAATCTCCAGAAATGAGTTCAAGCTGAATGACAGGAGGTTTTCTGGCAGTTAAATAAAAGCCAGCATTCCTTGGGAACTTTTGAGTTACCATTCAACAAAAGGAGCCATTTCCATTAACTCCTGGCAGAAAGGACATATGGCTCTCCACTGACATACGCTTGTGTCTACATAACAAAGCCCATGTTGGCCTCCAAGTACCTCTTACAACATTTCAAAGGCCACATCTCAGTCCTCTGGCCCTGCTCTCCCCGCAGCTACTCACCTTCCCAATTCCATGCTGTTCTCTACTGTTCCCACCCTTACTTACTCTGGCGATTCTGTTCCATTCTGTATCTCTTGCTGCCTTGCTATCTCCACCATTCTCTCCCACTCTCCCTCTTTTCTAGCCTTGATCATACCCAATCTGATGGCCATGCTCTGGGCTCTTCCAGATGCATCTGGATGCTCTCTCTCTCTCTCTCTCTCTCTCTCTCTCTCTCTCTCTCTCTCTCTCTCTCTCTCCAATCTTAACCATATCATGGATCTGTCATGTCAGCAGATCCTTTATTGTGCCTCCACACATACATAAGCTAGTTACTACTGCCATACATGATAGTTCTCTAAGAATTTTACTTATAAAAGGAAAAGTGAACAAGAGTGGCTACAGGCCCTCTCTAGACAAGGTCTTTTTCTGGCCAGGCATCCATTTGAAATTTTGATTGTGGGTAATTGGTCTTTGTTCTTTGAAATCTGGATAACAGAATCAGCCACACATTTTTCACCCACCCAAGGTGGGTGCCTGTATCACGGTGATTTCTTTCTACTGGAGTAAGTCAGCCAGAGGCAGTGGTGTGGGTGAATTGAGTAAATTGCAGAGTTAGCTGTATTGATGCTCTTTATGGGATTCTTGGTCCCTATTTCACTCTGAACTTGTTTCAGTCCAAGAAATCTGTGATAACCATTGGAAAAATCAGCCCTTTTAATTACTCTAGGGAGATTTTCACACCACTCAACACTATAATCAGAATTCCCAAGATGCTTCTTGCTTTTATTTATGGGAAGAATGATTCTTATTTGTCCATGGACACTCTCTGTTTTCTCCACCTAGGTATATTGGGTAATATGTTATCTATTTTCCGTGTTCATTTTGTGAAATAAAAACAAAGAGACAAGAAGTGAAACCACTGTCCATTTGAAAAATTTTATTAATATTGTTTTGTTTTGTTTGGCCTGGTGAGCAGATGACAAAATGATGCTTGTGTGTGTTATTTGTCTCCTTGTGTCTGACTGTACTTGTCTATCTTAGAATGAAGCAAGTCACACACAGATTGTGTTTCTGCCCCTTTGTAAAAACCATAGCCCCATTATGTGCTCCTGTAAATTCCTTTCAGACCAAGCAAAACAAACCAACAAATAAAGGTCATAGCTATCATCTAACTCTGCCCTGAAATGATAACCATGTATATCCCGTGATATTCTTGAAGAAAGAATAACTTATCCCAATTCTGGACATATGAGCCTATTCTTTCCCCTCGCTAGGCTGAATATAAACGTTAGTTGGCTATATGATATAAATGACCCTCAGGTCATTTCTCAGCATAAGGAATATGGCAATAACATCAATTTGATTCCTTCAGATACAGACTCCAGTCATAGTACAACCCTTCAGCCTACTGCAGCTCCAAATACCCATTTGATGGAAGACTTGAACAGGACAGGACCACTTTCAGTGACAACTCGTAAGGATAATGATACACAGCGCCTTTGTTGACCTGTCTATCTACGTCCCATCTGGTCAAGATGTTGCATCTGGTGGTGGAATGGTGGCAGTCTTTGCTAGGTGGCTTGGCTCAGCCAGGGTCTGAATCTGTTTTCATTGTTGGCCTTTCTTGTAGAGTGTCTTCTAATCTGTATTGACATTCATCCAAGGTCCACTCCAGTGTCAATGACTTTTTATTAACAAAAGATATGGAAATGACATTCATCTCTATTTTCCAGCTCTAACTAGTCATGTGACACTGAAGACCATCACTTGTAGAGTGGTGTCTTCATGTTTTAACTGACTCTTTTTGATTCCCACCCTTCTTCCAGGCCAGGCAGAAGAAATATTGTTTTCATGATTGTGTAAAGACATATGAGGGCCAGATCATTACAGTGAATAGGGAAATCACATTTAGCTTTCAGAGGAGGGGAGAGGCTTGTTGTTGATAATTGACCAAGGTGGCAGAGTCCCTGGAATCAAAAAGAACCATTTGCTAACATCTTTTCCTACCACTAAACATCTACTAAGAAGAAATATGAAAATTTTCATTCCCTTCATTTTCAACACATTTATAAAGATAGCCCAAGGATCAGCCTAAAGCCATTCATAAATTCTTGGCAGAATATCAAAGAAATCCCAAATTAAGAAAGCCTCATTTCACTGCTTGCTACACATAATGGACAGAGCCCTTCATAGGAGCCCTTTAGACATAGGAAAAAAGCCAGCAGGCATGTGTTGATTGTCATCAGTGTAAATAGCATGGTGTTGGACTTCAAAGGAAACATAAGGAAGCCTATACATGACCCTTGCCAATCCACGGCTTCCATTTCCGTTTTATGTTACTGTTGGCTTTTTTTTTTTTTTTTTTTTCTGATGTTGGCTTTGGGCTTTAGTGAATGTCTCTCTCCTGGTTATATTTGTTTGGTGGTGGACATGGCTGATGGGTGTGTTTTATGGGGCTTTTGCACCAGCACCTCAGAGGTCAGTGCCTTTCTTGGAAGAACACAAAAGAAGAGAACTCAAAACAGTCAAAGTGATTTCAGATATGGGCAATGATTCAATCTCAATTTCATACACATCACTGAAGGCCCTGTGTTTGACCAGGCAAGCCTTTCGTCAGTGCAGTGAAGAGAAACTCTGCTACAGGAGAGACCACAGCCCTACTGAAAAAGTAGTAACTCAAATGCAGTGCTCTCTAGAAGGGAATCATGCACTTCTGTATAAAATTACTCTGAATTTATTGATAGAGATGAGCCTTTTCTTTTGTGTTCACAGACACTACATAGCAATATTTTCCTTATAGTCTAACGTCTAGGCAATCTTTATGGTTGAGGGAAAACTGAAATTACAGCTCCGCTGTCCATGTCTCTGTGATCTTAGTTTCTGGGATGCTTGCTGCTGCTAGGTCAAGGTGGTCCAGGGATGGCAGGGTTTTGGTTTGAGCTTCAGATCAGAACTTCACTGAGAGGCAAAGAAGCTAACTAGGGACAAAATATAATTGTTCTGTAACTTTGTATCAAACGCAGATGATGAAAGGCACAAATATCATTCTCCCATTGTATCTGTCCATCTGATATTCTATAACTAGACTGTCCATGTAAGTCCATGTGTGGTGGTTTCTAATTAACAATGGCTTCATCCCTCATTGAAACAGCACAGAGTCATTCTCAGAACTTCTCTACATTACATGGAGAGCTGGAAGAAGATGAAAACCATCCAACAACTTCTATTCTGCCATCTAGCAGTAAGGATCATAAAGTCCAACTGGCTTTTAAGCAGAAATCAAGACGCTATGGGTACTTTGTGGTATCTTTGGTAGCGGTGCTTTGTGGTATCTTTGGTAGCGGTGCTTTGTGGTATCTTTGGTAGCGGTGCTTTGTAGATTCTTTGGTGGTGGTACTTTTGTGGTATGTTTGGTGGTGGTACATCTGTTGCCTGTTATACATTATTTTTTGATCAAAAGGTGTGTCTTGTGGTGGTCGCTGATTTTTCTGCTTTATAGATCTTTTAGAAGCCATTGTACATTAGGTACAAACTTTTCTGCTGAATTTTGAAGGTATTACTTTAGTAGCTTGGTTTAATAATGATTGTTTCTGTTAAGATTTCTTTGATATCCATTGAACTAATATTATTTCCAATTTGTCTTCTGGACCATAGCTCTGTGGTATTGGTGACTACGAAGAATGCCCTCCTAGCACAGAAAAGAAAATTTAAGTCAGTAGACTCAGGTTTTGTTGGATCTTGAACTTATAATTCCAGTTGCAGGCAGAGTGGTTTCATCTTTCCATCCAATGGTTTGTTTTTACCCCTTCCTCGGAGGTAGATCCACAGAAAAAGATCAAAAACCTGTAGTACCTGAGGTGACTTCAAAGTCACAATGGGATCACCACATACTCTTGATGACTTAGATAAATCTTGTAACAGGTGCCTCTTCTGTGTAGTAGGCAGTCACCCAAATCTCTTCTGTTGAGTGCCATCTGGCTGGTGTCTTACAAAACATAGTTTTCACTCAATACCATTTGCTTTTGGTCTTGGAGAACAAATAGAAAGATGTCTTGGCAACTTGACCTTCTGAAGACAAGCACACAGTGGGTGGTGACCTTACAGGTGTGGGCTTATCATTGACTCCACCTCCATGCAGCTAAGAGTGGCACTAAAGTTGCAAGAAGAGGCGAAAGTCTTCCCAGAGATACAACTACTTCTCTAGAAGGCTACTCCCTTCATTACCCAGACACAATGGAAAATGGGACTCACTTCCCAGTGACCCCTGCTAAGACTGAGGTCTTTGGAGAAACTGAAGTGACTCTTCCTACCGACTCCAGCTTTAATGTTGATGACTCCTTCCCAGGTAATTTACCTATTTGTTATCTGGCTTGCTTCTCTGGAGAAACAACAGCTATTTTCCTATTGTAGGGGATATTTTTTGTGCAGGCTGTGATTACATTACTTTGTGCCATGGGGATGGTTTTCATCATTGTCATCAATTATAGTGTCAGCAAACTTGGATTTGAGATAAAATAATGCCTCCATTTCCTGATGTAGCATCCTTTTTTGTGTGTGTAATGGTTCATATGGTAGATTTTCTTGCTTTGTCTTTTCTTCATTCTGTGTTATATTAACTTGAATCATGTGAAATTGATATTTTGATGGATGGAAATAGTTGAATATTAGCAATTTCATTTGATTCAGATAATATATTCTGCCTATTTAACAATGCTTTACTAAACATTCAAATTATATTCATATGCTGGTATCTTTGCTCTGAAATTACCTTTAATTGGTGATGGACTGGTTGGTTTTATTTTTGGTGATGAGGTGGTATATAAACCTTTTCTATTTGTGGTATGCTTCAAAGTTTATGATTTACTATTAATAAACTGAAATCCTCATTTTTATTGTAATAGTAAATATATGACTTACTCAGTTAAGTCTGACATGGACCTAGAACGAAACTTTTATCTCAAGGAAGCAATACTCTCTACTTCTCTTCTTTATTTCTTTGTTTGTGTTAAGAAACTAACGCTATAGAAAGGGAAATTGGAAAGGGATTTCTGTGGCTAAGAAACTAGATACCTCCTCCCATTAGTGCCTGTAATCTGGGTACCTCTTACCATTCAATCACTAACACAGTAAAGATGAAAAAGTTTAAATATAAATTTATACGTACATGCACATATACCTAATTTGTAGAAAGACCCTACCTCCTCCACTCTCCCAAAAGACAAAGATAAGAAAATGACGTCATGGAAATCCCATATGCAAAGCAAATGGCAATGGTGACATTCTGACTGATGGAGGGAGGGAAAATCCAGGCTGTTATATGCTTGGCACATTCCCTCTGGCTTCCCACTCTAGGGCTTCAAGAAAAGGTGCTTTAAAAATAGCAACTTCAGCAGTAATGGCAAGACCAAAACCCCCACACTCTGAAGGCTTTTGGTTATTGTCCTTATTAATAATCTTCTTTTCCTCATTAAAACCTCCAAGTGTTGTTAGATTCATGCAGAATGAGTGTCACAAATGTTCTCATGCTAGAATGGCCCCATCATGCTACTTAATGGATTTGTATTAAAATGACAATCTTAGACATAGTTTCTTAGGTGGTTTTCAGAGTCTAATTGTTATCAAGTAAAATACTTTCTACCAAATTAGTACTCCCATTTTCTGATCCCATCTGATCAATGTAGGAAAGGCAATGGTGCCGAGGGGTGTCCTTCAGTTCTTTGTGAATTCAGTGATTAGTAAATGGTCTGATTCCCATTCCCTGTTTTAATCCAGAAGAATCACAGAGTGTATTTTTCTGATCATAAATATTTCCATACACTGAATGTAAAACACTGAAACATGCGATGGCAGTTGTGGTGATGGGCCTGGTGAAGGTGCTGGCTTTGGAAATGGTGATTTTGGCGGTGGGACTCTTGGTGTGGCATTTCATCAAGTGCTCTGGTCTGTTATTATAACTCTTCTCCAAGGAACAAAGCGGTCTCTCTGCAATAGTTATGTGCAACTACAAGCAAGTTTGCCTCTCCTAAGCAGGGAATCACATACCGTATTTCACTGTATTCTTTTTCTGGGCACCCTTGTAATGATCTGCACCAACTTTTGGAACCCCTATTCTCTGTGTGTATTTGTTTCCCACATGATTTGATCATACGATTTG
Organism: Mus pahari; assembly: GCF_900095145.1. NCBI lineage: Eukaryota > Metazoa > Chordata > Mammalia > Rodentia > Muridae > Mus > Mus pahari. Next base: position 86,933,032 of record NC_034592.1, on the reverse strand, counting down.
GACCTAAAATTAGTCACTCTAGTTTGTCTCTACCTAAAGCTTTCTGGTGATGGGTATTTGAGAAAAAGGGATCATATCAGTGGTTGCCGATCATGTGGGCTTAACTTTTTTTTAAGAACATATGAACTGAGACTTCTGATACCCAGCTGCATGTCATCCATACCATTTCACTGATTCTTATTACACTTAAGTTTGACCTTTCTCCTCTCTGGATAAATAGTTTATTTTTTCCCTTTGAGCTTTTGCCTCATTCATTCCCAAGATTCTTTTGCTTCAGATTCAGAGAAATCTCTTTTTATGCTGTATGGTCGGAGCCACATTGCACCCATTTAAGTGATCACATTCCAGTATCACAATCTTTATCCTAGCTATGAAGTATCTCATTCAAAATTCAGCCCTATGAAAGCATCATCATATTTTTCTCAGAGTAGTCTTTAGCTCTGTTCTTGGATTTTTACCCACATGGTATTTTTAGTGCTCATCTGGGATGGCCTGTGCTGCCTCTGTTTTCTTCATTTTGATTAAGGATCTAGCCTGTTCAACAATGTCTCAAAGCATGAGCAGTGCCTACTTCCTCGTTGTTAGCAGATGCTGGCTTTCCAAAAACGCAACCAACAGAAAGGAAGATGACAGTGTGAACGGAGATAGAGTACTGACTGGTTTTTATTGCTTATTATTCTAGGCGATCGAGACTCATCCATGGACTCCAGGGGGGGTTCCCGCACTGTGACTCATGGATCTGAATTAGCTGGTGAGTTTAAAATGTTTAGTCACTGTTATAATCTCTGAACCCGATGATTGCTAATGAAGCATGCATCAGTGTCCCTAGAGAATTATTTCACACTTTTTTTTTTAACATGTATTTTCAGTCACAGGGAAGGCTTATTAAGTCACTTTGCTGGACCCCACCCCAAAGTTTCTGATTCAGTAAGTCTGGGGTGGAGCCCAAACACTTGTATTCTTAATAAATTCCCAGTCATCCCGATACTGCTGGGATGGGCACTATACTTAGACAACTAACACTCTAGCAAAAGAGTGTCCGTGTGGAAGGGTCTGGAAGAATTCAAGCAATACTCTGCTGGCTAGTTTTATGGCTCAAACAAGCTAGAGTCATCTGAGAGAAGGGAGCCTCAATTGAGAAAATGCCTCCATATGACTGGGCTGTAGGCAAACTTGTAGGACATTTTTATAGTTAATGATTGACATGTGGTGGCCCAACTCTGTTGTAGGTGAGACCACTGCTCGGTTGATGATCCTTTATTCTATAAGGAAGCAAACTGAGCCACCAAGGGCAAGCAAGTAAACAGTACTTTCCCCTATGGTCTCTGCATCAGCCTGACTCCAGCCATGTTTGAGTTCCTCCTGCCTTGACTTCCCTCAATGGACTGTAACACAAAAGCCAAATAAACCCTTTCAACCCCAAGTGGCTTTTGGTCATGGTGTTCATCACACTTTGTGACCCTAACAAGGAAAACCCCATTTTGTACTGCCCCATGATGGAGTCAAAAAGAGAGCTCTGTGGGCATGAAATAGCTTGGCGTTGATCCTCATCCCTTTACCTCCAAATTGAGCAAGATGATGACAGGGTCTGAGATTCAGTGTTCTAGCTGATCATCTGGAGATATTGTCCCATGGCACCCTTTACAGACCAAATGACAGAATAAATACCTAGAAAATGTTTAGCATAAATCTGATCATGTAGCCAGCATTTCAGAATTTACTGTGCACCAGAAAAATTAAACAAAGCATTTCATGTCTACATTGAACTACATGAAACTGAGATTTCCGTAGGGCAAGTGGATCCCCATTCCAGGGAGTTTAGAGCTCATTTACTGTTAACATATCTAATTACCTCACAAACCCTATAATATATGAAAACACTATTATCATCACCTTATTACGGATGTGGAGACTGAGGTAAGAGGTAAGAGGGGTAAGAGGAGGGAAGCAACTTGCCAAGTTGATATGACCAGAGAGTGGTGGAGCCAGGTTTCAAGCCTGGGGTCTCATATTGCCTCACCTAAGCCCAGTCTGGAAGAAAATTCCATAATGACCATAATTACTGCCAGACATGCATTATTAAATAGACTGCTGTTGGCCATGTCTCAGATGAACCCCTGGAAACGTTACTCCAGGCAGCAAAGTCTGACACGAGACAAACTTACTTCTAATCCCTAATGCTGGGATTGCAGAGACGTTCTCTTAGCACTTCCTCTACGAGCTCCTAATTATTACAAATCTATGTGGCTCACAGGATCCAGAAAATCCATACAAATCAGCAGTCTCTGCTGCATGAGCCTGATGCAAGTACCGCCTCCAGTGTTCTAATGAATCTGGGGATGGATACTTACATGGTGGCTTTGGTGACAGCCCTTAAATGTAGGAGCTCTGGGCTATAGGGCTCTCTGGAAATTATCCTAAAACCAGAAAGTAATGATTCAATCTCACCAGGGTCTTTAGCACACTTGGCATTCCCCAGCTTCAGTTTCCTTGTTAGTAAGAGTTAACCTCCGGCCACCTACTTCAGTAATTGAGATTTGTGTAAAAGTCAAGGTATTGAGAAAGTAAGAGATGACTGTTTGAAGGCACAGTTTCCAATGCCAAGCGATCCCTACAACTATGAGTGCAGCCTATGGAGCAGCAGAGATTGCATACAGGAGCTTGCTGGCAGCGCCTAATTTTGTCCCATCCAGGTAGACACACACTGGGTGAGGGTCTCAGTTATCCAAGCCCCTCGCCTTCAGCTGATTGATCTGTGTGCTCCACTCTCTCTGCCTTTCTCACAGTTGAAGCCAACTGGATGATCTCTGTGCCCATGTCTGGGGTTGGGCCGTGTTTCCAAACTGGTGTGTCCAGTGCCCTGCTTTGCAGAACTTGTTCTCCAGGCCTGTCTTACCCTGGTTAGATTTATGGATCTCTTGGGCTGTCTGTGGCCCATCCTCTTTGCTTGAAGTGAGAACCAGGTGGGTGGGAACTGGTCTTTTCCCTTTGGCTCCTGTGCAGGTGCCTATTGTTCAAACAGGAGGTTTCATCTTGTGCACACACCTAGATCTTTCCTTGCTGGGAGCACTTCTTTGGAAAAGGAAAATAAATAGATTATAATCTATTAATGGCCTCCTTTTCAAATATCAAAGGCTGCTATGAGTCAGACCAAAGAGACCAGTGGGAGTGACTATACCTTTACAGTGGTTTTCAAGGCCAAAGTTTCTCCAGTTTGGAGGGCTGATATGCCATGACTTGTGCATGCAAACCCTGCCAGTTGCTCAGGACACTGACAGGTGGGTAGAAAAATTGCCTTGGACTCTATTGAGATCTGTGAAGGACAGGCCACTCTCAGAACAGGATGAGGTCTATGGAAACAACACAGAAGTTACTTGACTCTGTTTTGTTTGATCTTTAGCAAATGCACCAAACTATACAAACCAAGCTGTCCTATGTAGTTAGATGCTTAGCATTCACTCTGCAGAGTCTAAAGTTTGACCTTCTCAGATATTTTCGTTTTATGCCCAGCTATCCTGGCCAATGGGCTAACCAAACAGTCTTGTCTAGGCTTCTCTCTCCTTGGTGGCCTTTAAGATTCCAGAACAGGTTTGTTGTTTAGTGTCAAGGAGTAAAGGAAGAAAAGAAACAGAAAACCAAGATGTTTCTTTTTAGATGTGGAAAAGATATCATCTTCCTTGTTTTGAAAAGGCACCTGGGCTCTGACTCAGAGATTGTCTTCTCACAATGCTTCTTTGCAAGTAGGGAGTTCTTTTCCTTTCCTTATTTTGTCATTTGATAGTAGAATGCATTCATCTTTCTATTATGTTTCACTGTATTCGCATAGACTCTACTAACCACTTATTTATAAACAGAAAAAGACAGTGCCACTCCCCCCCCACACACACACACACACTTACACACCATGGCAAAAATAAGATTGGCGTTCACACCACTACCTACAGTATTCATCCTAGTTCACTTTCCATTGCTGTGATAAAGGCCTTCACCAAAGTCACTTGGGGTGGGGGAGGTCTATTTGGCTTTCATAATCCTGAGTCGAGGTATACTGAAGAAAGTCAGGGCAGGCACCTGGAGGCAGAAACTGGAGCAGAAGCCATGTAGGAATGCCACTTATAGCTTGCCCTCTATAGACTGCTCAACTCGAATTCCTATACTACCGAGGACCACTTGTCTGGGGCGGCACTACCCTGGTGAGCTGGGCTCTCCCATATCAATAATCAAGAAAGTCCCCCCACAGATTTACTTATCTGATGGAGGCATTTCCTCATTTGAAATTCCCTCTTCACAGATGACATGGGCTTGCATGTATCAAGTTGACCAGCACAATTTGCATGTGATTGTTTTAGACTTACTTTGGACTTTCTGAAGCATATAAATATATTAGGGATATTAATAAAATGAAGACATTGTTTCTGGAGGTTTTGAATGTTGCTTGAGATTTTTGAATTCCTAGCCAACTCCCTAGCAAGGGGGTCCCTCTTGGCTGATGGTACCACTATTTGTAGAACTAATAAGTACATTCAACTACTACCATCATATACTTCTTTAGGCTTCTGTGAGATAACAGTGAAGTGGTTTCTGTTATGATCCTTATTTTCAAAATGAGAAAATAGAGAGTTAAAGATAATGACTGGGCCAGGCACACGTTGCTAATAAGAAGCAGAGTTAGGTCCTAAACCCAGGGTTGACTAGCTCTGGAGCTCCAGTTCAAACACTGCCCATCACTGTTCCTTGCATCAAAAATAACATTTGTTAAAAAAAAAAATAACATTTGTAAGCTTTAGCTTAGTCACACTGAACTTTCTTGGGAGGCGAGGAGAGATGATATCTTTCGTGTAACACTTTATAACCCTCTGCATCTTGAATCTATAGTTTCTAGTAAGGCAGTGGTTGGAGGGTAGCCTGGCACCATGCTGTGGAAGGAACTCCTGAGTATATATTCCAAACTTGGGCTGAAAGAGCTTGTTGCTTTCCCCCTTAGGACACTCGAGTGGGAATCAGGACAATGGAGTGACCACAACTTCTGGTCCTTTGAGGAGACCTCAGATTCCAGGTGAGTTTCCCATCATGAAGCAAGCATCAGATAATTACAGCAAGATTCTCTGAATATCCTAGATGAGACATCATCAAATGCACATGTGGCTCCCCTCTGCAAACTTAAGTATAAATAAAAAATGCTACAGCCTCCTTGTAGTCCTCTGTTTCCCCCTCTAGGTATCCATTAGATGGATGAGCTCACATTGGGGCCTACCTCAAAAAACTGATGCATCAGTTACTAAGGCACTCTTCCCCCATGAATGATGATGGATTACTCAAGTCCTTCATAGCTCAACCCAGTTTCCCCTGTATTTCTGGGACTGAGATGAAGAGTGTCATTCTCTTGCGTTGGCAGGCAGGGAGAAGATACCAAATCATCTGTGTTGGCTGGAGTGAAAAACATTCCTCTGGTCCTCAAACTACTTTTCCTTGAGGGACAGTCTGCTAATGCAGCCAGAAGAAACTTTTCATGAAGTCTCATACACACAGGGAGGGAGCTTTGACATCTGGCTGTCCCATGCTACAGGATTTAACATTTGATGAAGTTTCTTCTTTTAGCTTGGGGTTGAAAATGAGCATGTGTAAAGGGGGAGATTCCACAAAGGAAGTTTCCCTTAATGCTGTAAATGACTCTTTTAACCCTTTCTTTAGAGGGCTCCAAAGCAGCTTCCCTTGTGGACCTTGCTCCTTTGTCTCAACTCATTGACCACCTGAGGAGGCAGGACATGAGCAAGGAGGGCGTGGGCATGCAGGGAGGAGTGGGCAGGGGAGAACAGGCTGAATTCAAGCACAAGGATTCATCCCAATCTAGTGAGAAGGAATATGGACTCAGTGCTGAAGGCCAGGCAGCGTAGAGGAAGGAAGAACAGAAATGACGTCTTCCTGAAAGTGTTCTTGCTTTCTTGAAGTAAACCAAAGGGGATGTACAGTCTGAAGTAAGAGAAAATCAAGACTTCTGAGGAGAACTGTGGCTGACAAATCCCTGTCTTTCTTCTTTCTCAAACCTTCATTTACCACACACATCTGCAACTGAATCAATTCAACTTGTCAATCCTATTGAAGCCCGAGTTTAAAACAAATGCATAATAGTGCATCAATCTACAAGTGGTACATAATTATCCAGTAAATTTTAGAAACTATAGCTTAGAAAATGCATGGAAATATTAGTCACTTACTGTATCTCAATACCCACAAGTGTTAAAGCTACAGTTTTAATTGATGTTCTTCCTAATATTTTTTCAAAGCAACTTATTTCAAAACTGCCACATGTGCTATTTTTCTAATATTTTCTGCCTGTCAGTTCCACTTTCCATGTCATTAAACACCTTTCCCTCGAATTATGTAGCACATAACAAAATGTATGACTCCTGATCTATTTATTTAATCCCTCACCATTGGACATTAAGTTGGTTTCAACTTTTATTGGTATTAGCAGCAAAACATCTTTAAAGCTACCTTTGAGATCCTTTAGCCTTTTAGAAGTGTAAATCAAAAAGCATGAGTAATTTGGAGTCTGTCATCAGTGGGGTCGAATGATTGAAAGAAGTAGAAGAAGATGGCTCCTTTTTTTTTTTTTTTTTTTACCCTTACCATACGAACATTCTTTGCCCACTAGATTATGAACTCCATCTTTGTTTTGAGTGAAATGCAAGGCAGATGCTCTTACACAGGTATGGGCTGTTTCTGTCAAGAGAAATATAAATTTCCTTTAATCTACTTAGAAGTTCACCAAAAACATGTGCAGGCTTCAACAGGTTGCTTGATATCTTTGTTGTTGTTGTTGTTGTTGTTGTTGTTGTTGTTGTTGTTGTTGTTTTGGAAACACTTTTATTCTGGAAGAACTATTGGTGAAAGGTTAATAAGAGAAGTCTGTTGGATGAACATCTACAGCAGAGTCTGTCTTAGGATGTTTTAGCTAAGCTGCTGGTCAGACCTCTCTGCAGAGCTGACTGGGGGTTTTATTTGGAGCAGATCAATTTTTAAATTGCATTTTTTTATTTCATAAAGCATGTTTGTGAAGCTCACGTATGTCCTTTTCTTCACCACAGAATGGCTCATCATCTTGGCATCTCTCCTGGCTCTGGCTCTGATTCTTGCCGTTTGCATTGCTGTCAACAGTAGGAGAAGGTAAGAGAGGGTTCCCCTGGCAGCTTTCCACTTGAAGGGCATCGTGGAACCTGGGTTTCATATCCGTGTCATTCAGACTATAGCCCTTGTGTGACTGTCAGCCTTGGTACCCTGGAGCTTGTTAGACATGTAGGGCTTCTTGCCTGACACCAGATTTCCTGCACTAGAGCCTACCCTTTACCAAGATCCCAGGGACTCCTGCCCATAACATAGTTTAAGAAGCCATTCTCTGCCCAATTCTTTGGGAAAATAAGACATCTAGGATGGTCTGGAACCCCTCCTTTAAACAGTGGTTAAGTTTTGCCGTTTCTAAGTTCTTCATGGTTAAACCCTATGGCGACTATCAGATAGAAGTTATGAAAGAGTTCACTGGAAAGACACTTAAAGTATAGACTCAGCCACTGGCTCATTAAACAAATATTAACTAACTTTTTTCCAATGCTTAAAATGTTGTATAACAAATCAAGAATTGGTCCTCTTCCTTTGACCATTGGAAGCTAATGGAACCTTATGAAATCTTTGCCCAAAATTGGCCTGGGCCCTGTTTTGTTGCTTGTTTCTCTTTAAGGATATTATTTTGTGTTTTATGAAAGATTTAGTTGAAGGGATTCAGGGCATTGCCTAGGGAAATTTTTCTCACAGTGAGGTCTATGAAGCACTGATAAACTCCTAGGCTAGAGAATCATTGGTTCAGTGTCACAGAAAGGGCAGATGGGCTGTCTTCACATCCTTGAGACACCTCTCTCCCACAGTAACAAAGGCTCTGTATTCTGAAAGTCATTTACATAGTGTGCACATTTAATTAGTTTATAAGCAGCCTCTCAGTAGAGTGCTACCGAAGGTGAAATGCAGGACAGAAGTAACTCTAGCACCAGGAGATGGGAACTTTAAGCCAAGGCACTTAAAAAAAAAGTCTGAATTCTTACTCAGACATTTTAAAGATTCATTGTTTTTTCCTGTCTGCTGCAGACATTAAGCTTTTTGTAAGTATCCCTAGGGATTGCCTCTTGGATGGTTGGAGTCCTCTTGCTTAACTGGGCTGCCTTTGCGGTGCCTCTAAATCACCTCGAAGTCCCCAAATGCTTCAGATTCTGAGAAATCAGGAGAGAAATGAGCACTTTGTTGTTGCCGTCCAGAAAGAATAAGAAACTATTTCCAGTGGCCTGCACAGTCTCTGAAGGGTTTCTCATCATCTTCAGAAACCAAATAACACTGTTCTGTAGTACTTAGAATTCGTGAAAGTGCTCGCTCAAATCATGGTGCTGCTACCCATACCTGTGAGGGAATAAGAAAACTATCAGTCATGGGTGCTGACCACCCATGGAACAAAAGCTGGGGTAAATATGAGAGACCTCCTATGGGCTCCCACCATTACCTGAGAACAAATCCGGGAGCTGGGGAAGCCTTCACTCTTCCTCTAGGAGGCCCTGTTTTCTCTTGGATTATTTTTGCTCAATTAAATATGAATTTCCTTTTGTTTGGAATCAGCCTTTGATTTCAGGTCCTAGAATATGTCACATGTACAGTCCATAAGCTTTGCAGATGTCACCATGGAGATGTCCCAGATGCTGTTGGTGTGGAGGCCCCTCCTTCAGCATCTCAGCTGTCCTGGAGAGCAGTTGGAATCTGCATGTTGTATCATCTTATCCCTCATGGCTCCCTGTCTCCTCAGCAGCAGAGAGAGGACCTCATAGCCTCCTCTCCCCTTGTTCCCAGGCCAGCCATCACCCTAGCAACCCACAAACAGGGGCAGGCAGAGGCTGGCTGAGCCAGCCTCTCACCGGGAAAGCAGCTTCGTGGACTTCATAAATTATTGTGTCCTGATTTGATAATTGAAAACAGATTTGCCACACTGCTGAAAAGTGGTTAAGGACCGCATGGGCCCCTTAATGTGTGTTGTATTCCTAAAACTAATAGCCCATGGGCCTCTTAATGTGTGCTGCGTTCCTAAGGCTAATAGCCCATCTCTAATCCCGCTAGAAGGCAGGAGCCTTTCTGCTTTGAGTACTCCATTTAAGAAAGATATGGAACTCTATTTTCATCAAAGAAAGTTTGGTCCAGAGGGGATTCATTTATTCAACAAGCGTCTTTTGCAGGCATCTCCGCTGTTAGCTTTAATGAGGAAAGAGAGAAAATGAAGAGCATGTCTCTTCTCTAAAACAGTCTTGAGGTTTAGATGTATGGAGGTCTAAGTCTGGCTGACAGCTGGGAAGATGGTTCTGTTAGTAGTGGATTACTGTGCACAAAGGAGGGCCTGAGATTCATGCCCCCAGGACCCATGTAAAAAGCTGGTCATGATGGTGTGATCTCATAATCCCAGCACTGGGGAATCAGAGGCAAGTCTCTCCCTAGAGTCTGCTGGCCAGTCTAGTGAAATTGGTAAGCTCCAGGTTCTGTGAGGAAACCCTGTCTCAATAAAGTAGGTGGAGAGTGACTCAGAAAGACACCCAACATTCATTGACCATTGGCCTCCATGCTCGCATGTGCCCAGGAGTCAGTAAACCTAAATGCATGCACGAGTATACACATACACATACACACACACACACACACACACACACACACACAGAGAGAGAGAGAGAGAGAGAGAGAGAGAGAGAGAGAGATCTGTCATTGAGGACACCCTTTGTGCTCATTGAACCAGAGGTGGCATTAGGCAGAGATGCTAACTCCCAGCACTTGTATTGCAAAGTTCTCCGAGAGTCACAGCATCTGAATGGTCCTGATGGGAGGGGTATCCGAGAGATGGCTCAGCTAGAGGAGGACCCATGTCCAGTTCCCAGCACACATATGGTGGCTCACAACCGCCTGTAACTCTAGGTCCATGGATCTGCCACGCGCCTCTGGGCTCTGAAGGCATCTAGCGAACATATGGTATACATGCATACATGCAGGCAAAGCACCCATGCATATAAAATAAAAATAAGCAATCTTTTTTTTTTTTTGGAAAGACACTGATGGTGGGGGTGCTCCATGATTTCCTCAACTTTTCCCACCCTTGACATGATCACACCAGCTTTCCCTGCTGCCTTCATTGAAACCAGGAGCCTGAATTACAGCTTTCTCTGCTCCCCAGAGGAGCAAGTTGCAATAGGAGCCAGTTGTGTTGGTAGATATTGGATGAGGCCCAATAGTGGCAGCCCTTAGGCGCCTTCCCCTTGAAGAATTTATCTGATTTGTCTGGAAAGGAGAAAAGCCTCCAGGGCCTTGCCAAAGAAGGCTTCTGAACTCAGGTCTGCTCTCAAAAGATTCTATGCTGGCTGTGCAGCACAGGCCCCGTCAGCCTTCCCTTTCAGAAGAATAATGATATTTTTTAGGGAACCTTTGCTGAGTCATACCATGAGTTGGTAAAATTTTCCTTCTGTTGTGTAGTCGTCAGGTTTCGTCTGATCAGTGCTCGCTTGAACTGGCTCTGCATCCTAGAACAGTGCTATCCATGAGACTTCCTCCAGGGATAATCATGGTCCGTGTCTACTCTCTAAGCTGTAATCATAGTGACTTTAGACTCATTCTATCATAGAAGTAAGATATTTCCTCCTCAGGAAAAATTTTTATTTAGAAATTATATGAGCTGAAGGGCGGGCATGTAATAGCACAGGTTTGGAGACGCCCAGGCTGCACATCGATAGAGAAAAGAGCAGCATAGCAAAGCATTCTGTTGGGCTCTTGGAGGTAGCTAGAGTGTTAATCATAAGGATGCGTTTGTTAAAGCAAATTCTAAGAAGTGGATTTTAAACTGTTCTTTGTTTAAATTTGACTGCACGTAAGACTGGGCATGGCAACACACACCTGTAATTCTATCAAGCTAATTCTGGAGAATCATGGAGGTGTGAAACTAGGTTGGTTGCACAGCAAGAGACCCTATCTCAAAGTAAACAGATCAAACAAACAAACACATAAACAAACAGCCACATGTGGCTGGTGGCTACTATATTGGATAGCACATCTCTAGTATACTGCAAAAACGAATTCATAAATATCTGAAGGGGCTTGGGAATAGAAAAGCCATCAAATCAATTGCTAAGTTATTTGTCTAAGTAGAGATCAATTCCAGGATGCTCTAAAAGTATGTTATCTGAATCCAGTGCCCACCTGGCCTGCCCACCCTTTCCAAGATAAGTCCAGGGCTGGCTCATTTTCCTTCCTGTGTTTGCTGTGTGCTCTGTAGTGCTTGCAGTTCAAGGGAAGAAAAGACAAAGATGAGATGAGATGAGGTTTTGTAAGGACATCTGGTCTCTAAGACACAGCTGTAAAATACCAGACATAGTGTGGCATCGGACACCACTCTTGGATTCAGCCTCTGGTTTACAAATACTTCTTCAGCATCCATCTTCTGTGATGAAAACCATAACTAAGGAAAAGAAAAAATATCAGAATACTCTTAAAAGAGTCTTAAAAGTGCTTATTAAATGCCCAGAGCACTGGGCAGTGGTGGCGCATGCCTTTAATCCCAGCACTTGGGAGGCAGAGGCAGGTGGATTTCTGAGTTCGAAGCCAGCCTGGTTTACAGAGTGAGTTCCAGGACAGCCAGGGCTACACAGAGAAACCTTGTCTCAAAAAAACAAAAACAAAAAACAAAACAAAACAAATGCCCAGAGCACTTGATAATGCACCGTTTCTTAGGATAACCCTAAGTAACCTTCCTGAAAGAACATAGACTGATAGTAGAGACAGAAGTCCAGAGGTCAGTTTGTCAACACAGTGGACATGTCTTCCTTCCTGCTGTTACACACTTCCAAATCAGTTCCTTCATTTAGAAAAATGGTTCTTAACCTGGGTTGTGACCCTGTCAGAGGTTGAATGACTCTTTCACAGGGGTTGCCTAAGACCATCCTGCATACTAAGTATTTATATTATGATTCATAACAGTAGCAAAATTACGTTATGGAGAAGTGAAGTAGTAACAGAAATAACTTTATGGTTGGAGGTCAACATGGGGGAACTGTATTAAAGGGTATTACAGTCTTAGGAAGGTTGAGATCAACTGACCTAGAGGAACAGCGTCAGTCTGGCCCTGCCTGCATGAATAGACATATTTTTATACTTACAAAGCACTTTGCTGTTTTTCATCCTACCTCTCAACAATCTGGTTGATAAGCCAATGGGACTTAGTTAGGCTAGGCAAGTTTCCTCTAAGAACATAGGCTATGTCACCTGAGAGTTTGGAATAATACAGGCAGTGTTCTCCTCCAGCTTTTGAGTTATCTTGCCAATGCATAGAGGAAGGCAGGTGGAGTGCTGGGGTTGTTAGCCTGATGTCTGGCAGCTCTAACAAGCAGGCTTTGCCATCCATTCTCAGAAGACCAGTTAAACAGGTAAGTTGATGCCAAGCAGAGAAAGAAGAAGTAGACAATGGGACCATTGGGAAGAGGAACAAATAAAGATATATCTTGACCATCCTTTTCCCAAATCCATCTCCAGAGTCTAGACACGAAGTATAAATAGAGGATAAGATGTTTGGGCAGCTAAGCAATTCCAGTGATGGCAAGACCCCACCCACCATTGACCCAGTATTGTATGGGCTCTGGGCTGTCTGGCACAGCAGTCGTTAAAGCTGTGAGAAAGATGTGACATCTCTTTCCCAAAGACAAGGTCCCCTCTGGCTTGCACCAAGATTCATCTTTTTCTTCTCCCAAGTATGATATTCTTAGGAAATTCTAATTTCTTGGTGTCCCTTATTCCAATGGTCTGATAGCCCAAAGGAGGGGAACAAAGTTCTCTATAGGGTGCCATCATTCCCGTGAGGACAGTTACAGTGAAAGCAGCCGAAGAAACCATTCGAGTTCATGTCACATGGCTTCCATTCTATTAACAACTACATCTTGCACTTGAATGCTTGCTATATTCCAGGTTCTCTTCTGATTATCCAGGGCCTTAGTTTGTTCAACCTACAATATTCATAAAAGCGATAAATAGCAACAGTAGACTATCTATTGAATTCCCACCATCCTGTGAGGCTGACAGTCCTAACAACTTGATTTCACAAGCACATAAACTGAGGCTCAGAGAAGTCAAGTGTGTTGCTTCAGGCTACACTGCTGCACTAAGCGTTCCAAAGCTCTTTGCCAAGCACCCTGCTGTCTGTATGGACCTTGCTGGTGTTCCCAGCCCTCATTCACGTTTGAAACATCTTCCCTTCTACCTTTCCACACCCACGCCTATGCTAAACGATACAGGATCTACTTCCTGCTGAGGCAGTATATTCTTTTACTTCCCCAAACAAGAGATTAAAGTTTATGGCCTTGGCAATCTTACAGGGAAGAGCCTATGATCACAAATAATAGACATTTTGCCTCTAGAGTTCAAAATATCCAGCAGCAAAGAGAACCGTTCCAGTTTCATCCTGTGTCCAAGCCTCCAGCATGGACAGAACCAGGCAGAGCACAGCCACCTAATCTTAAAACTTGAGGTCTGAGTGTGGTCTCGGTCATTCTTACTTATGTCACCTCAAGCAAGCCTTAGAAGTGCTCTGGCCCTCATTTCTCACTGCTGTAAAATGGGAGCGATTGTTGCTTCAATGAGGGTTATAGCAATTTCTTGTGCTTTGCCTAGCGCTAACCATGCATTTAATAAATATTCATCCATTTCCCCTCATCATAGCTGTGAAACTGTAAGACTTGGCTTCCATTAGCCTAACCTAACTGCTACCTGCACAGCATCTATCAGGTTACAACAAAGAGGAAGCTTTGAGTCAGGTTGGGAGGGGCCAGGCAGTGCCATCGGAATCACAAGGACAAGGTCAGAGTCACGCTTTACCATAGAAGCCCTTCTCCTGCCTTAGAATCTTGAGTTACATTGCTAAGAAACCTTAAAGTGGCACGAATGGTTTATCTTCTGTTGGTATCAAATGCCCTATTGCAGGACTTTGTGGAAGTTAACCGACCGTGGGGAGAGAGAGTCAACATGGCCTCACCCTTCTGGAGCACTGATGCTTTCTTATTCCCCACACATGCTGCAACAATACTGACAAAGCAACAGTGTTGACTGAAAGAGGAAGTAGCGGAACTTTCTTGAGTACACAGGTCAAAATGATTTACGATCACAGTCGTCATGGTTTTATCTGAGGCTGCGGAGCTATAATGCTCCAGAGGCAAACATTTGCACTGCACAGGGAAGGAGAACCGGGGCTCCAGAGTCAGATGGACCAGGGTCTGAATCCTTACCCTTTCATTGCGTGTTGACTTAGAAAGACTGTTGGATTTTCATGCCCCTGAGAGTTTCTTCAACTCTAAAGGGGCTAGGGTGTAATAATAGCTTTGGGTTTCCACACTCCTGGTTCTCAAAGGCTGGAGCAGAAGCCTCTGCAGTATGGTGGTTTACTGTTTTGGTTTGTTTGTTTGTTTCTTTGTTTGTTTGTTTGTTTTTAAGAAACCAGAGACTGACTTTAGAGCAGTGGTTCTCTATATGTGAGTCTCGACTCCTTTGGGGTCAAATGACTCACAGGGGTCACATGTCAGATATCCTATATAGCAGATATTTACATTACAATTCAGTTATGAAGTAGCAATGAAAATAATTTAATAGTTGAGGTCACCTCGACATGGTAGGCTATTATTAAAGGGTTGCAGCATTAGGAAGGCCACTGACCTAGAGCATTATACATGCTAGGCAAGGACTCTACCACTGAGCTCTATCCTCAGTCCTCTTTGCCTTCTTTGAGACTGGGTCTCATTGAGTTATCCAGGCTGATCTTGAGCTTAATTGTTGTAGTCCAGGAAGGCCTTGAACTTGTGATCTTCCTGTCTCAGCCTCCAGAGTAGCTGCAAATATAGGCTGGTAAACTTCAGATTCTGGAGCCCAGCTCTTGATCTTCCTGATTTCTTCTTCAATAGATTAGATAGATAATTTTCACATCTGAGAAGTTCCCTTTTGATACTAGACTAGAGAATCTCACTTAAAAAAGAAGTGCTGGAGTCAGGAAGATGAAGTAAAAAAAGCGCCATACTCAGTTCTGGCCACATAGGAAGACCACACAAAATTATAGTGATGACCCCAGTGGTACTGGTGATGACGACGATTGTTGGTTGGTTGATTGACTTCTGCACCATTTCTCATATGATGTTTTTCAAACTCATCAGGTGTGGGCAGAAGAAAAAGCTGGTGATCAACAGTGGCAATGGAACCGTGGAAGACAGGAAACCAAGTGAGCTCAACGGGGAGGCCAGCAAGTCTCAGGAAATGGTGCATTTGGTGAACAAGGAACCATCAGAGAGCCCGGACCAGTTTATGACAGCTGACGAGACCCGGAATCTGCAGAGTGTGGACATGAAGATTGGGGTGTAGTGCCTACACCATTAACTTGAAAAGACACCACAATTGGAGACATGTCATTACTGGGAGCTGGGACCCTTAACAGATGCAATGTGCTACTGATTATTTTTATTGGGGATTATTTTTAGCATAAAATTTTCTATTCCTTTTTTATTTTATTTCATTTTTTTAGAGTCTGTTCCAATTTATGAAAATAGCATTGCTTTCTGAAATGAGGGCCCAAAGAATACTCCATTAAGAATCTGACTCTTCCAGTTCCTTCCTAGAGGCCTTGCATGACCAGGGGATGCTACCATAGGCTTCTACCAAATGCACATTCTTGGTCCCTATTGAACCTTATCCCTACCCAAAGTCCCAGGGAACATCCACCAGCTAAGGATTTTCCCCAGAACTTAGATTGGTCTCTGGGAGGAAATTTGAATGGGTCCATACTGCCTCTTCAGCAGTCCAATCCTCAGGCATTGCTTCCCAGTGGGGTGGGAGATCAGGTGTACTGGTTACACACTCTCTTTATAGACTCCCTTCTGCTGGAAAATTTTCAGATGCTTCTGAGAGATCCCCAAAGGGTGACGCTATTTATCTTTAGTAAGCTATTTATCTTTGTTTTTGAAATATCAAACCCTGGAGGTCCTTTGTTCAGTATGACTTTTTTTTTTTTAATTTTGTTTTGTTTTGTTTTGTTTTAGGTTACTTTGTCAGAAGCATAACAGGGTATAAGTTGATTCACAATAAATACCTGTCCATCTTCCATCTTGACCCATTGTGCTGTGATCCTTCAGTTTCTAAACAAGCAAGGTCTGACTGAGTCTTTGTAGCACATCAGTGTGGCCTTAGTATGGTCCTCCTAACTCACGTGAGAGCACCTGTTCCTGACTGGGTTCACCCAGCTCAATCTCACTGAAGATCAGGGACAGGAGCACTGTTTTCATTCTAGGCCATCAAAGGGGTTTCTCTCCTGTTCAAGCATCTGAAGTGAGAGTAGGAGAGCTTGAGTCCCTTTTGTGCTTTGGTGGCCACCCTTTTCTATTTCTTAATGAATACATTAAGTTTTTATATCTTACTTTGTGATCCCGTGTCATAGAGAATGATCTTACGAATGATTTCACAAAACATTGTGGTGGGGACTTGTGGCACCTTCTCATAAAAGGAGAAGCCAACAGAAATGAAAGTGTAGGCAGAGAACAGTAGCTGGCCACGAGGAGGTGTGATGTATAACCCCCATCTCACTCTTGCCATGGCTGTGTTTGTTGATGCTTTCACAGTTGGTACTTAGAATCAGTTCCCTGGGGAATCCCTCAAAAAGCCACAGGACTGCCCACCACTGGAATCTTATCACCAGATAAACAGGTTTATGGTTTAGCAAAAGGAGAATGCTGTTACCCTTGTAGTTCTCACATGTTGGGCAAGTGTTCATCCATCTGCCAGGATGCCCCCATTGCTCCTGGATCTTCCCAGGTATCTTGTAGAATATATTAAATCTATAAAATAAGGCTGTCTCTAAAATGGAACTTCCTTTCTAAGGCTCCCACTTTTACTGTCGACTAAATTTATATGTTTAGTAGGGGTTTTTTTTCTCAAATAAAAACAAACGAAAAAAAGGAGAAAAGTTTTTCATCTGAGTCAGGTTTGAGTTTATATCAAGAGTGGATGTTAAGATTTTCTTTAAAGGAGATACACAGACTTTCTGACAGTCATTGAGAGGCTCAGCTCTCCTTACTCACATTCCAACCTCCCTCCTTCCCTGCCCAGCTCTCCCCCCAGGGCCATGTGGACTTTCTCATTCTCTGCGAATACTATTAGGCAGTTCCATATTTAGACACCTGGTTTCCTTGTTCAAATAGACACTAGGTGATTCTTGGCTATTCTCCACTGGTATTAGAATGCTTAGAGCTGTCCTAGCCTACCACACCCACAACAGGCTCCCTGGGGCTCTTTAACCTGTATGCAGCAAGCCACTCTGCAATTGGTCATAAAAGGGCTCTGTCAAGCTCTCCATGACCTCTTGATGCCCTTTGAGGGCACAAGAATGGTCATACAAGACTCAGAGCAAAAGATAATTCTCCACCCGTTCTAGAAATGTCCATTAGTTGTGTTGTGGTAGGACATTGTTTGCCATAGTGGTGATGATTCTGGTATTACAATCTGACTTTGTGTTACTCCATGATTTTGTATTTTTAGGAGCACTTAAAGTATTTTACCATCAACTATAAATCTTTCATATATACTGAAGGCTTTCCTTCAGTTTGCCTTGGGTAAAAATCAAATGAGGTAAAAGATACCTTCAAGTCCATATTTTGTGTGTTCTAGCTAGATAAAATGGATATTTCAGAAAAGCCTTTAAAAATCTTTATATTGACATCCATAACACCAAGAAGTGGCTTTTTAGCTAAAATCTACCCAAGATGGTCACAGCAAAGTAGAAGAAACAGTCACCTTCTTTAGAAAAATAAAAATGTTCATAAGAACGGGGATTGCCCACTATGATGTACTGTGTCTTTGTGTAAGCCCTATGTGTTGACTTTTCAAACATAGCCAATTGCTAGGTATGTACAATGAGTTTTTCTATTGTTCCTTTGGTTTTTCAGAGACCACCCTCTCCTTTTCCAGTTTTTGTATATTTATTGATCGACTAATAATAATGAGGAAAACATGATGTGTACATTACCCGATTGAAAGTGTGTATTGGAAAATATTAAAAGGTCATAAGAAATGGAACCCAGGGTCTCTGGTGTGAAGGGTCTGGGAAGTGGAGAGGGGCAGAAGGTTATTGTCTGGATGTCTGAATAATATGGAAGAAGTCAGAGGCAGTGGTATCCTTTGTTTTGTTTTGTTTTCTTCTTTTCTAGCCCCCTTATTTTTCTTTCGTGTTTTTTTGTTTTTGTTTTTGAAACAGGATCTCATAGAGGTCAGGCTGGTAATAAAGTCAGTATGTAGCTGAAAATGACCTTCCATTTATGTGGGGGGGGGGTGGTGGTGGTGCATATGTGTGTGGTGCATATGTGTATGTGCGTGTTTGCATGTATATAAAGCATGCAGGAGTAGACATGCATGTTGAGGCCTGAGGTTGCTATCAGAAGCCATTCTTGAAGACGGGGTCTTTAAATCAAACTCAAAGCTCTTCAATATGGCTGCTCTTGCTAGCCAGCTTGCTCTGGGGTTACAGGTGAATCACCATGCTCACCCAACATTTTACATGGATTCTGGGAACCTGTTCTCCATTCTGAGCACTTGCATTTTAACCACTGAGTCACTGCCCTAACCCTAGACCCTCATCACCCTGCTTCTACCTCCCAAGTGCTGGGACTACAGGTGTGTACACCAGAGTTGCCTCTTATTTTTCCCCTTAAGGAACAAAACAACCAACAAACATCCACACAAGCTTCCCTACTTGAGGCCAGTGTTTGAGGGAGTTTGACTTTCCCACAGGAGATCTATGGTTCAAAGCCATCTAAAGTGAGTCAGATGCTGTAAAGTGTGACTTCCTGAGATGCCTAGAGCTGCCTTAGGTCCCTCAGTTTAAGAGAGCAGGAAACATACCTTCATTCTATCAGGAAAGCTTCCTAACCACTATGAAAAGG
This sequence comes from Mus pahari, assembly GCF_900095145.1. Lineage (NCBI taxonomy): Eukaryota > Metazoa > Chordata > Mammalia > Rodentia > Muridae > Mus > Mus pahari. The sequence continues at coordinate 86,914,016 of NC_034592.1, read as the reverse complement.
CACTAGGGCTGGAGCTTGCAGCGAGAGCGTGCCTGTCATACACAAGGGCCTAAGACCCATTCCCAGCACTACACATATTGGTTTGGTTGTGCATGCCAATCCTGGCGTTTGGAAGGTAAGAGTGGGGGATCAGAAGTTCAAGATCATTCTCAGACACATTGTGAAAGTAGGTCCCTCTAGGATACACCAGACTCCCTCTTAAAAAGAAAGACAATACAGAGATAGAGAGCTATTCTCAAAAGGAGCTTGGGAGAAGAAATAAAACAACAGCAGCGGCTTTGAGGCTGAAGCATCATGGTTAATTGCTAGCTGGTTGAAAAATTGGCAAATGTTCCATCCTGAATCTGTTGTGCGGGAGTTGAAAAATAACCAAACTTACCAGTTGAGTGCCACAGAGGCTCTGGAATCAGCTATCCTGCAAATGATGAGGGATTAGAGGAGCTTAGAGTCTTTGTAAGAGGCAGTTGGAACCCCAGGCCCTGCCCCTGCTCTATGCACCCTAGTTTATGGTCTTTTCATAGTCTCCACAGAGAAGCAGAATTCTACCTATCATCTGGAGAAGGTAAAGTAGTTAAGGGAAACAATTAACAATATAAATCTCTCTCTCTCTCTCTCTCTCTCTCTCTCTCTCTCTCTCTCTCTCTCTCACACACACACACACACACACAGAGAGAGAGAGAGAGAGAGAGAGAGAGAGAGAGAGAGAGAGAGAGAGAGAGAGAGAAGCTGTACATACAGAAATGCTCAAATTCCCTGGCCTTCTCTCTTTCCTTGGCTCTCAGAACACTGGCAGAGAGTCCTGCTTCTTTCAAGAAGTTCAACCTTTCTAGGGAATTTTATAAGTCTGGAAAAATGTCTGAAGATATTCATATGATAGCCCCCAGGGAAATTTTCAGGGACTGATCAGTAAGAATCACATCTCAGACCCCATCAGGCACCCGTTCTCTATTCCTCACTTTGTACATAATAAGAGACAGAGGTACTAAGTCCTTGCAGAAAGCACCTAGCATGAAAATACAAGGACTAGCCAGGCAGTGGTGGCGCACACCTTTAATTCCAGCACTTGGGAAGCAGAGGCAGGTGGATTTCTGAGTTCAAGGCCAGCCTGATCTACAGAGTGAAATCCAGGATAGCCAGGGCTACACAGAGAAACCCTGCCTCGAAAAAACAAAATAAAAAATAAAATAAAAAAATACAAGGACTAATGCAAATATGATAAAGCCACTTGGAAGAGACAGAAACAATTCACGGAGAGGAAATAAAACAAATAAACAAAAACCATCATTAGCAACCTCAGTCAGAGAAGAGGCAAAGCACGAAGCAAGGCCAGAACACTCAGGGAAGAAAGGACACTATCTCAAGATGGACCTTTCTCATACTCAAATGTGAAAAGACAGATTTTAAAAATAAGCCCCAAAGAAGGCTTGTAAGATAAAGTTGAAGAAATGTTATTACAAAGGTAGTGACAGACAATTGGAAACAGAGATTGGCGACCCCAAGACTGAGCTCTGGTAGGAAACCTAACATGGAAATCACAAGAAAACAAAAAAAGAGAAAACTATGACAGTAGGGAGGGGAGATTATATAAGAGACAAAACACGTAATGCCTTACAGTTTATGAATATGAATATTTGACTAATGACCAGGTAAGTGTTTAGTAAAAGACAAAACCACATCAAGTCCTATTGTCTTTAACTTTCTCAACATTCTGGGGCAAAAGATAACTCTGTATTTTCTAGAAATAAAAAGCATTATTTATAGAACCAAGAGTCAAACTAGGGCCTGCACATAACACTGTAGAGCTGGACAAGGTAGTATGTACTCGTTATCCCAGCTCGCAGGATTCAAAACAGGTAGGACAATCATAAGTCTGATAGGCCAGCCTTGGCTACAAAGAAAGATAATTATTTCAAAAATAAAACCAAGCAAAAAAGTCACAAAAGAGTCAGACTTCTCACTTGTCACCTTTGAAGAAAGAAGGCCAAGAGACAAGGGAGGATGAGAGGAAGCTTGCCAAATGGGATGCACCCTCAAAAGAGCTTCCCAGAGACTTAGGTATTTCCAAGAAAAATAACTTGTAACCCACAGACCACACTAAACCTGGCAAGTAGTAAAACCTGTGCACCTGTAGAACCCTTCAAAAACCAAGGGCCCCTAGAACTCTAACAGTAAATAGTAGGCCTTCAAGAATACAATACAGGAAACTTTACCTTGAACTAAATGAACCTCATGAAGTTGTTTGGTTTAGCCTGTGTTAAATTAAACTTTTT
>NC_034592.1:86904246-86909246 GCF_900095145.1 Mus pahari | reverse complement strand
ACATTCAACCAGTGATGAAGAAATTCTTATCCTATTTTTAATGGATGAGTCAGCTAGGAACACAGAGAAGTATATTGTAGTCTCCAAACCACCCAAGTAGAAAGTAGTATAGTTATGCTGGTGTTCTGACTTCCCCTGTCTTATTGCCTATTGTCATAAGTTTGTTAACTTGAATTTGTTGATATTAAGAGATCATTTTTCAAAACTTGTAAGCCAGGCCAGCACTCCAGAGTTCTCTGTGGGAGTCAAAAGAGTCTTCCAGAAGCATAAGTGAAGATATGTGCCATGTAGGCTATATTGACAAAGGAGTTTATTTAGAAACCTATAAACACCTCATGGATGCTGCATTTATTGGAAGAAGAAGAAGGATCAGGTCATGTGAAAGTATGGGGAGTTGTGCCATGATGGCCCACGCAAAGGGTCATCGAGTAAGGAAGTCGGATCCAGCACCCTGGCCTCGGGCCCCACTTCTTGCCTCTGCTGACATCCAGTCTTCAACACCAGTAGTTTGTTTACTTGTTAGGGCTCCCCATCTCCCGCCCCCTCCATTCCACCCTCCTCAGGCTTCCAGACTGCTGACCTCATCACGTGGTGACTGCTGCTTTCCAGCAGCTTCATCCAAACCACTTCCTCCATCCTCACTCCCCAAGGAGAAATGGCAAAAACGCCAGGAAAAGCAGCTAACATCTAGTTCCAGCATGACCGTCTTTAAAGTCAGACCCTGGGTTCAAACCCAACTTTGGCATTCTTTATTTACTTCGGTGTATCTTAAGTAATTTAGGAATGATGTGTCTTCATTTTCTCATCTGTAGGATGGGAATATTCATTTCTATCAGAAAGACACCTGGGAAATTGAATGAGACAAAAAGACAGAATTTGATAGGTGCATATGGCTTTTCTGTTTCTCATTCCTCACACCAGAAATGCTGAAACCCTAGTCTTCTCACCCAGACACTCAAATGGCTGTTAGAGAGGAAACAGGGACCTTTCCTGTTTCCTGGGGAGTGTGGAAGTAGGCAGGTTTCTTACTGTTACTGTTTTTATTTTATTTTATTTTATTTTATTTTATTTTATTTTATTTTATTTTATTTTATTTTATTTTATTTCACAGAGGTCTTACCAGAGCTTGGTGTCCTCTAGATGTAGAGAGGAGAGAATGGCTACCCCTTTCCAGGGCCCAGCCTCCTCAGAACTTAGGCACACATCTGCTTAGAAGTGGGGAGGCAGGTTTTGAGCAGTTGGAGACTTGAAGGCAATTGGGATTTCTGATGAAGTCACTGGAGTTCTTGAGAGCTTTGCTTTTTACTTTCCCCCTCCTATCACTTGAAGTCTCCTCAAGAACTGAAGAGAGAATATCCAGAAAAAGATGTCAGAAAGATAAAAGGAGAAGGGTGAAAAGAAGAAAGGAATCAAAACAGTTATTCAGGCGCACTCAGATAACGGTTGTTTACTAAGTCTCATCTGTGAACACAGTAGCTACAGAAATCACAGTAGCTATAAAGCAGAGGGGTTTACAAAACAAATTTCCGGGGCAGAGTAGATTAGCTGCTCTTGGCTTCTCTTCTAACTGCTTGAAGCCAAGGTTTGGGGACCACTGAAGCTCAGAAATACAAAGCCCGAGTTGCAAAGCCTCTGGTGATACTGGAGTCTCTCTCGGTGAATGAGAAAAAAAAATCCCTGATACCTGGGTTCATGTACCTCCTAGAAACTGTCATTTCTTTGTGGTTTTAGGCCAGCTTGTTGGCTATTTCTGGCCTGTTGATAATGTGCCCCCTAGTGGAAATCCCAGAAACCTCTTTTTGATCTTTGTGGAAGCTGAATTCTATTTGATTTTAATCCTTGAATCCTCAAGGCAAATCTAGAAAGAAGAAAGAAGGTGAACGTGGGGATCCTTTCACTAAAGGCCTGTGTGGAGAAGCAGTGTTTCTGGGGAGTCTGGGCTGAAAAGTTCAGAGTACAACTAATGTTCCATCTTCTGGTTTAATCAGCATCTTGTATTTGAAAAGGATTCACAGATCATGGGGGAAAGGAGGCAGTAAGTCCCAGCATGACTATCATTTGCCCACTATCTTCTAATTTCTAGATATTTTCCGGTCTATTTGGAGACATCCTTATCTGAGGAATACAAATAATAGTAGTCAAGTGACTTTTCTGAGGAAGATACAAAGAAAGATTTTGACCTGTGACCGATGACCCCGGACACTGGTTATCTTTCAGGCATTGTGCTAAACACAGTGTATACCAAACTGAGTTTCTTTCTCTGTAGACTAATAGATACAGATAATAGAATGTGGTTTACAGAGTTATGAAAACAAAACACATTGATATCTTAAAGTTCTCAGAAAATTGTCTAGCAAGGAGCACTCTATAAGCACACACATAAAAACAAGAAAAGTGACGCAAGACACAGAGCACATGAGATAAAGCTCCATTTATCCTCATCCTACAAATAGGAAGAGCCAGGCACAGCAAGCATGGCTGCTCCACTAGTAAGGGGCAGGGCTGAGCTCTGCATGAACAGCCTGGGTCAGAATATATTCTCTGAGCACCTACATCACTCTGTTTTTACTGAACATACCAAACGCTCTTTGTGAGGGTAGAGTTGTGTAGGGGGTATGTGTAGAGTCTAGAAGTTAGCCTTAGGTGTTGTTCCTTGGGACACCATCCATTTGGGGGTTTTGTTAATGCTGTTAGTTTGTGTGTTGTTTCATTTTGTTTTGACACACGGAGTCTTACTGGCTTGGAGCTCAGTGATTCAGCTAGGCTGGCTAGCTAACAAACCCCAGTTCCACCATGTTCTGCCTTTTATAGTTTTTACTGAGTTCTGGGGATGAAACTCAGGTCCTCATGCTTGCGCAGCAGCAAGCATTTTGACCAATTGAATTGTCTCCCCATCCTTTTAACTAACAAACCAATCCTTTCAACAGTTGATGTCAACTCTAATAAACCATTAAACAAATTTCAAGATGATCAAAATAGATAGAAATGATTCTAAAACAAGATTTGCCCATTAGACAAACAGGCGAATTATAAGTGGGTGGTCTGATTTCACTCCTGTTGCTGTGATAAAATACCTAGGTGAAAAACCAATTTAGAAAAGAAAGGGTTTACTTTCGTTTACAAATCTCAATTACAGTCCAGTGTTGTAAGAAAAGTCAGGGAAGGAACTCAAACATCTAGAAAAAAATGCATCTACAGTCAAGACAGAGATAAATTAATGCATATATCCTTGCTAATTTACTTGGTTTCGCTACTGTCATACAGTTTAGGATCCCCTGACTAGGGAATGATGCCACCCACAGTGAACTAGATATTCTCACATCAATTAACTTAATTAAGATAATCCTCAATATATAGTACCATAGGCCCACCCAATGTGGAGAATCCTTCATTGAGACTTTATTCCCAGTGATTCCAGGTTGTTTCAAATTGATAGTTAAGGCTAGCATTCACAGTGTAGTATAGATAACATGTTAATTTGTATTTGAGGATCTGATCAACACTCTGCTAGATTAGGCTCTATGTTTTCATTACAATCATGCTTCTGGCAAGTTAAATTTGCTAGAACAAAATATAGAATCAGTCAATAAAGATATAAGATATAGCTTATTTTTATTTTAGTAGGCTCTTAAAAAGTTAACATTAAAGTGCAAAAAGTATTGTTTGACTTTATTTACCGAGTAAGATAAAACAAATATCTACCTTCTGGAAAATTCGTTATGTTCATTAATGCACAAATGATCAATAACAAGAAACATGAGGTAGCAGGTGAAGAGAAACCTAGCTCGCTGGCTCCTTCAGATTGTTTCAGGGATCTGAATAGTAACATAGGGTCTGGATGCCTGTGGTGTACATCATAACTGAGATTTAAGCTAGGAGTAGATTCTTCAGACCATCTGACCAGCAGCTAGGATGATATTACCTTGGTATCATTGGGGATTTAAGCTCAAATCATGCTCAAAGTGTTTTCTGTGCCACAGATAATTCTAAATATTCTAGCAAGTCTAATAGCCATGGAAACATCCCAAGTGGAATTGACCTTTTGGGTCTAAACGAGGTCATAACCGAAAGGGCCTGCACGGGCCACGGTACAAATATAGGCATTCTGGTCACAATAGCTAAAGAAAATATAGAAGCACTACTATAAAAACAACTATCCTCCTTACATTCTACAACATCATCAAAATAACTACCATTATAAACTAAAAATACAAAAGGAGACCAAATGCATACAGGTGTGGCTTTAAAGGATACATTATTCCCACAAGCAAATTGAATATNAGAAAGCTCAAATAATACAAATCCCCTGCTCCCCTACCCACCAACTCCCACTTCTTGGCCCTGGCCTTCAAAAGTGCTGGGTCATATAAAGTTTGCAAGACCAAGGGGCCTCCCTTCCCAATGATGGCCGATTAGGCCATCTTCTGCTACATATGCAGCTAGAGACACAAGCTCAAGGGGTACAGGTTAGTTCATATTGTTGTTCCACCTACAGGCTTGCAGCCCCCTTCAGGTCCTTGGGTACTTTCTCTAGCTCCTCCATTGGGGACCCTGTGTTCCATCCAATAGCTGACTGTGATCATCTACTTCTGTGTTTGCCAGGCACTGACATAGCCTCACAAGAGGCCGCTATATCAGGGTCCCTTCATCAGAATCTTGCTGGCATGTGCATTAGTATCTGGGTTTGGTGACTGATGATGGGATGGATCCCCAGATGGGGTAGTCTCTGGATAGTCTGTCCTTTCATCTTAGCTCTAAATTTTGTCTCTGTACTTATATCCTTTCACGGGTATTTTGTTCCTTATTCTAAGGAGGAATGAAGTATCCACACGATGGTCTTACTTCTTGGTTTTCTTGTGTTTTGCAAAATGTATCTTGGGTATTCTAAGTTTCTGGGCTAATATGCACTTATCAGTGAGTGCATATCTAGTGACTTCTTTTGTGATTGGGTTACCTCACTAAGGATGATATCCTCCAGATACATCCATTTGCCCAAGAAT
>NC_034592.1:86796236-86894405 GCF_900095145.1 Mus pahari | reverse complement strand
CTCTCCTGAGTCTCAGCGGTCAGATTACTCTCTGCAGGGAAGCTCTCCTCTAGCAGGGAAAGTGCACAGAGGCCTGGCATTCAGATCTGCCTCCTGGCTGAAGATGTAGGCCCAAAACAGGACCTGTCCCAGAAGATGTGTTGCCTCTGCAGTTTATTCACTCACCTGCACAGACTAGCCACTGAGAGACACAATATGACTCTCTCATCTGCTCTGGCAGACAGAGCCCTCACAGCAATTTCTGGAGCCCAAAACAGGGTCTGTCACCAAAGTTAGGTTGCTTCTGTCTGTCCCAATACTGTGTAGCTTCTGTGGTTCACACTCTCGCCAGTGTAGACTGGAGCCTAGGCAAACCGGAGCAAAGATGGCTCTCCTGGCAGCTCAGGCCTTGAGACTCCCCCGGTTGGACATCCCTCCTCGGGTGGGAAAGGTGCTGGATGACTGGAGTGGGATCTCTCCCAGAAGCTGTGTCACTTCTGCAGGCTGCGCTCTCCCCAGCAGTGCACTGGAGCAAAGATGGCTCTCCTACTGGCTCAGGCCTTGAGACCCCTCCCGGCGGACACCCCTCCTTGGGCGGGAAAGGTGCCAGATGACTGGAGCCAGAAACGGGATCTTTCCCAGAAGCTGTGTCGCTTCTGCAGGCCGCCCTCTCCCTGGCCAAGTACTGGAGCAAAGATGGCTCTCTTACCACCTCTCCTCTGGCAGGAAAGGTCTGTCTTTCCTATTCTGTTCTGTTCTGTTCTATTCTAGTCTAGTCTAGTCTAGTCTAGTCTAGTCTATTCTATTCCACTATATTAATCCAAGGTCTCATGTAGCCTGGGCTGGCTACGTAACCAAAGCTTGAACCTCTGATTCTCCAACCTCCACTTCCCAAGTGCTAGGATTGCAATATTTGCCACCACAACCAGTTTTATGTGGTGCTGAGGATCTACTGAACCCAGGCTTTCTTCATGCTAGCCAAATACTCTACCAACTAAACTGCCTTCCCAGTCTCCTATCTTTAGTTAAACTACACTCATTTGAATACACTCATTTATGTATTTTCCCAAAGGAAACTCCAGTCATGGCAATGTGTCAAAAGAATTCAGTCACACAAATGCAAAGACATTGGGAAAGAGACCCAAGAGGAAGATCGGAGCAGACTTGGATGGTAGAGATCACACAGGCAAGGAAGCTGTCTGAAGTCAGTGTGGGAAACTACAACTTAAAGTGCACAATGAGTAAGGGCTTTGGGGCTGGAAAGATGGCTCAGCGGTTGGAACACTTACTGCTCTTCCAGGGGACCTGGGTTCAGTTCCCAGGACCCACTTCAGACAGCTCACGACCACCTGCAACTCCAGTGCAGAGGCTCCAACATCCTTTTCTTACCTCTGTGGGCATTACCTGTATGTGGTCACAGAGACGTATGCAGGCACATACATGTACGCCTGAAACAGAAGATAAACAAACCATTCTGGGGATTTGGCTTTGAAAGGACTGCCTAGTGTCCCAGTGGAAACTGCAGGGGCTTCTGGGCCAGAGGCACCAAGGGCACAGAGATAATGGGGTATAGAGTGGGTAAGGAATAGAAGTCATCCTCTTCTTGGGACTTAGTGTCTTAAACAAAAGTAAAGAGTAGGTAGGAAAGTCATCACTGAAGCCACACTGAGGCTGCATCCAATAGCAGAACTGGTGGATAGACGCTGTGGTGGCTGCATCCTGAGAAGTTAATCTGCCTCTCAGACTCCAAATTTCTCAGGAGAAGACTTCTAGTCATCACCTTACTTAGCAGACATTGTACATGAAGACATCTCACTTTATGTTTTCTGCCTGAGGGTTTTTTTTTCAACTTGTCAACAGGAGCTAGGAAGGTCCCTAGGCATTGAGTGTTTTAAAATTAGATCAATGGACATCTGTCTGTTTATCTATCTATCATCTGTCTGTCTATCTATCTTTTATCCTCTCTTATCTATCATATATTTCTATCATCTCTATTTATCTACCATCTATTTGTATCTATCTCATCTATTTCCATCTATTATTTACCTACCTATCTACCTACCACCAATAATTCATGTATCTCTATATTTATGTTTATATGTAGACTACTGTATAACAACAAACATGCTCAGTAAGTGCTGGACAAGAATATGCCCTGTCTGTTCTACGTGACATTTTCCCAAAGTGAGATCCTAGCTAAAGAAATGACTTATCTCTTCAGAGAATGGCCGTCACAAGGAGTAAGAAATAAAAATTTATCATTAGATTGTGGCAATCATGGAAATCAACCAATCTGTCATTTTAGTTTCCTATAAAATGGCTGATTTTTAATTGTTTTATTGTTTTGTTTTGTTGCATTTTGGAAGGAGTTATTACTATTGTTTGTGAATTCTGATGTATACTTGTTGTTGTTTTGAGACATGGTCTCACTGTGTAGCATTGTCTGGCTTGGAACTCGTTATGTAAACCAAGCTAGCTTCGAATTGGCAGAGATCCATTTGCTTCTACCTCCTGGGTGCTGGGATTAAAGTACACAACACCACCCAAGATTAGCTTAAAAAATAATCTTACTTTTAATTTGAAATTGATACAGTAAAAATATCTTTGTCTATGTGATTCTGAAGTTTCTGCAAGCTTTGTTAAACCTCTGCAGATCTCATCGTCTTAGCAGAGGCTATCTCTCCTACCTCCCCCTGGGTCTGTCTTCCAAGGAAGTCTTCATGTCTATCCAACATATTATCTTCTTAGACATCATTTGTTACTAGTACATAAGAAGTCTCTTACGTTGTTTTCTAATGAACTGACTGCAGAAAAAAAAATTTAAGCTGAAACAAAAACTGTTTTCTATACAGTATATTTTGCTCAAGTTTTCCCCTCCTCCAACTCCTCTCAAGTCCTCCCCCACCTCCCTACATACCACACACCCAGCTGTTCTCCTCACTCTTCCTGTGTGGTCTCTCTTCTGGTCTCAATCTCTCTCATTCTCAAAAACAAACAAGCAACAAGCAAACAAAACCAATAAGACAAAAAAAAATCCTCAAAAAAAATCCCACAGGAAAAAAAATCATGGAGTTCACTTTGTGTTGGCCACTTCCTGCAGGGGTGTTACCATATAGTCTGTTTGATATACCCAGTGACAGAAAACAAAACAAAAAGAACCTGTTTTCCCATTTGCCAACAGACATCATTTGCAAATGTCTGCTTGGTTACCAGTGTCCCCCCATGCCCACTACTCCATCTAAGTGCTGGGATCCCATCTGACTTGATCTCTGCTGGTTCTATGTGTTGCCACAGTGCCTGTGTGTCAGAGTCATCCACTGCCCTGGGTCCGTATAATCAGTTGCCTCCTCTACTCAATTGATCCGTGATCCTTTCGGGGATGGCTTTGATGAAAGCAGCCCATTTAGAACTGAGTGCTTCAGAGTCTCTTTCAATCTGCTCATTGTCCAGCTATAGGAAGAGACATGTTTTTTTTAAAGGCCTGTGATTGTAGCTGCTAGCATATGAGGGCATTTCTTTGAAATATATTAATAAGGCATAGCAGTTAAGGACATATGTTACTTTTCTAGAGGACCACATGGTGGCTCACAATTGGCTGTAACTCCAGTTACAGGGGATCCCATTGCCCTTTTCTGGCCTCCGGAGGCATTGCACACACATATATTCTGACAGCACTCATACAAATAAAATAAAAATAAATAAATAAATCTCTAATCCCAGAGATGGCTCAGTCGGCATAGTGCTTTGTGAGAGCCTGAGTTTGACCCATAGCATCTACATAAAAATCTGGGTGTGATGATGTGCACTTGTAACCTAAGCACTGGGGAAACAGAGATTACTGGAGCCAGCTTAGGTAAACTAGAGGGTCCCAGGTCCTAGTGAGAGATCTTGCCTCCAAAATAGGTAGACAATATCTTCCCTCCACATAAACATGCACAGATATACATTCATAATGCACATACACACCTTTATATCACCATTCACAGCTGAGCACACACACACACACACACACACACACACACACACACACACACCCTACCCCTTTTCCAAAAGAGGAAATGTAATGCCAAAGAAACCATGGATCTCAACTAGAGAACTCACCCATGCCTTGTTCTGGCCTCCAGAGACATAGTATACATGACATACTTTCACACATACATACATTCAAATAAAAATAATAATACAAATGAAAAATCATTAAAATAATATATTCACCAATACTTTATTATTCACTACCAGCAGACGACGATTGTGATGGGATCTAGACAGTGCTGAGAACCAGAGACAAATGGAAGCAACTGATAAACTTCAAGACCAAGGTGCTGTTTCTTACAAGTTCTGCTCTTTGGAGCTATTAGGAGAGAAGTGTGAACATCGTCTGTGTGTGAGCATGATGGAGAGGAGAAAAGAATGAGAGAAAGGCAGCTACTGGAAAAAGACACAGCCAAAGTGTTCTGAATGGTTCTTCTGGGTTGGGCACATTCCACAGAAATGTTTTTTCTCATGACATTTGTCTCTATGAGGACATGAGCACTTTGAGTTGGGAACTCCCCAAGGGACTCTCCAGGAAAGAAAAAAATTGCTTCATTTTTCAAAATCCCTATTTCATTTGGAGGATGGGAATTTCACCATCCCATCCCACTGAGAGCCTTTTTTGGCCAGGCTGAGACGTGCTGCTTTTCCTTGAAGAAGCCCCACGCCTTCCCTCCTTGCTGAGCACAGAGCAGTGCCATGCAGTGGAGGGCATCCTGAGTGCCAGACAAGGTGAACTCAGGTTGGCCATGAAGCTTCTCTAGAGTAAAGGATGCATTATACCTGACTAGCTCAGGAGAAGTCAAAGTGTGGCAGCAAAACTCAGGTTTGGGGGAGGGCAGTTGAGATGGAGACTATACAGTAATGCCTGGGTGATGTAGATAGGGAAAGGCCAAACTGGAGGAATTAAGCAAAGCTAAGTAAATACTCAATGACCACCACAGCAGTGAAAAGACACAGGACTTAACCTTGACTAGTCTCTCTGTTTCCACTAGCTCACTTAAATGAAGATGCTGGCATCCTCATCTGTAAAAAGACACAGGCTAGTCTTGAGATACTCTATCTCCCTTCAGGTCCTTTATCACCTCACAGTGGGATATGACCTCTGTCTTCCTCTCTGAGATGAGAAGGAGGCCTGGTATCAGATGTGGAAAAAATCCTATGTTCCAAAAAATACACATAGTTTAGCTGGGGGCCAGTGGGAAACCACGGATGCTCCACCTTCAAACTGGTGTCCTGGAGAAGCTCAGCAAAGCTCCGTTTTGCAGCCCATGAGGGCAACTATACATTTGCCTTCCCCCGTAACTGGAAGCTACTAGATTTCTTTCCCCTAGACAATAGGTGGAAAACTACAATTTTGTTACCCTAAATAACGGATGAATGGCGAGGAGGGAGGGGGTAGCAGTGGAAGACATTTTCTTTGTCTACTTTTCGGACTACATCATTCTGCTTTCAAACGTGCGTGTGCCCAAGCATGAATGTCATGTCATTTTCATATCATTTGGACAGTTTCACGGACATTGATCCTCACTTAAGTTGTTTGCCTTACAGGGACTGCAAAGCTATGACCCCCTCACTGTCTCAGTGAAAGAATGGATTAGCCAGACTTTCAAAACTGCCAGGAAGGATGCTAGAGAGATGGCTCAGCAGATAAGAGCACTTTTTCCTCTTCCAGAGGACCTGGGTTCAAATCCCAGCACCCACATGGTGGCTCACAACCGTCTGTAACTCCCTCATTCAGATATACATGCTGGCAAAACACCGATTCTCATGAAATAAGTTATTTTTTTAAAGCTACCAGAAAGAAATTATAAAGCTAGAAGAACTTTTATTTTTGCCAGGGATTCCCCAGTCTTCTATTCTTGAATGACACACATCATTTCTGTGGGCCACACAGCCTCCTGGCTTTCTTGTCTGGGCTGAGAAATTTGATGAAACTTTGTCAAAGCTCCCCTGAGCTGGCTGAGCATTGTCTTAGATGGCTCTGCTCTTCAGTGCACAGAGCCTCACTTCCTCTTCACAATCACTGTGCTTAGGAGACAGCTACAGGTTCATGCTTCAGGGAAGTCACTCCACAGTGCATCCTCTTCAAGGCCACTGTCCTTTATGGCCTACCATCCTCTATTCTCAGGCATTAACACTACAATAAGCCTAGTGGTTGTGCTTTGGCAAAATCCCAACAGACACACTGATGGCATTAGCAAGTGGGGTCTTTGGAAAATGGTTAGGTCAAGAGGTGAGAACCCTCAAATGAGATCAGTACCCTTGTTAAAGAGGCTCCAGTGATGTCTCTTGCCCTCTGTCTTCCATATAAAGACACAAAAGAAGACAACAGCTTTCAAACCCTGGTGTTCCTTCCCAGAACCCATGCTGTCCCCTGGGCTCAGACGTCCCGCCTCTAGAAAGATAAGAACTAATTTTCTGTAGTTTCTAAATGCCTAGTTTATAGGACTTTGTTGGAGTGTAGCTGAAGGAGCTATGGGCAGAATCTTTTGTGACTTTGTCTGGAAATGGCATTTCATAAGACAGTGAACAGCGGAGTCATGAGGCCTCATGCATTTAGCTGAGTAAAGACATCAAGGATCAAGAAGGGCCTGTGTAGCTATTATCATATGAGAGAGAGAGAGGGGAGAGAGAGAGAGAGAGAGAGAGAGAGAGAGAGAGAGAGAGAGAGAGAGAGAGAGAGGTTTTATGAATAGGATGGGAATGAGGAGGAGCCAAGCGCACACAATCTTTCATAAATCTCATCTGTGCTCCTGTGAAGTCTGAGGAAAGAGGGCCTCTGCTTTTAAACTTATCTCTCCTCCTGTTAATATCTTTGCTCGCCTTGGTGTCTCTGCTGACTCCCTAAAGCAGGCGACAGTGTTTAGTTTTCTAGGTTCATTAAGGGAGGCCCACACTGAGGAGGCCATGGAGAGTCTGAACAAGAGCTCTTCAGCTACATACACATATGCATCATCATCATCATCATCATCANCAGCAGCAGCAGCAGCAGCAGCAGCAGCATCACTGCTATTAGTAAAGTCTCAGAGTACACCCACTCTGTCCTGGGGACATACACAGGAAATATAGACAGATGTTCACATCAGCTCCATTTGATATGAAGAAACACCTAGAAATGTGGCAAGTGTTCATTGGCAAGAAGTCAAGTAGCAAAATGCAGCATATTCACATGTTCTCATATTACCATGTTATCATATTACAAGTGCCAGCTATGGATGGACTGAGAAACACTGTGCTGAGCAGAGGGGCAAAAGGAGTGCATGTGACTACATGTGTTCTCAGTTCTTTTTTTATAAGCTTCCAAAGCTAGTTTGGGTGTTTATGTTGGGTCACTAGGGCTTGCTTTTAAGGGAGATTGTTGGAGAGCCTGCCTCTCCTTCTCATCCCAGTCAGGAAGTGCGTGCTCTCACCCCCTCCTCTCTTCCCATCTTTCCTCCCTGCCCCCTATCATGTGTACATGCCCAGAGATCAATATCAAGTGTCATTTTTTAAATGGTTCTCTTCCTTGTTTTTTGAGACAGGGTTTCTCGCTGAACCTGGAGCTCACTAATTTTCAGTTAGATTAGCTTGCAAATGAATGCCAGGAATCTTCCTGTCTCTATAGCCCCAGAAGTGGAATTCCAGATTATGCTTTGTTCTCTATGAAGGTGCTGGGGATCCAAGCTCAGGTCCTCATGCTTGTATGCAAGTATTTTACCTACTGAGCCATCTCTCTAAGTGCAAAGTATTGATTAAGAAGCAGAGTATGGTCAGGAGGATACAGGGAAAAAAGCGTCATATAGGTTTGCATTCCAAGTAGCATTATGACGGGCGTGGTGGCGCATGCCTTTTAATCCCAGCACTTGGGAGGCAGAGGCAGGTGGATTTCTGAGTTCGAAGCCAGCCTGGTCTACAGAGTGAGTTCCAGGACAGCCAGGGCTATACAGAGAAGCCCTGTCTCAAAATCATCATCAACAACAACAACGAAACAAACAAACAACAACAAGAAAAACCATGTAGCATTGTGGCTCAGATTTAGGGGACATTTAACCTATTATATTGTGAAGTTACACATACATGCACATGTGCATACAAGCACTTGCATGCGTGCACACACACACACACACACACAGAGAGAGAGAGAGAGAGAGAGAGAGAGAGAGAGAGAGAGAGAGAGAGAGAGAGATACACACACACTTTAGTTTACCTAGATGAAAGCATTTAAATTTCAGTGTTAAAAGCTGAAAGAGTTTCTAATATAAACCAGGTGTTTCAAGTGTGCCAAAGACTTGACCTATTGAAGTTGGTTTCAGAATGTCCCCTAAAGGCCCATGTATTCAAAGCTTGGAAATAATGGGAACCAGTGGAAACTTTGAGGCATGGATCTGCTAAGAGCCTTTCCAGCTCTAGGGTATGCCCAAGAAGGTAAATGTGGCAGCCTGCCTCTTCTCCTTTCTCTCTTTCTCAACCCAGTTGTAAAGTCTGGAGCTTTAAGCTCCATCAGGTGCTTCCTTTCACTGGCACAGGCCACAGAGCAAAAGCATCAATAAGCCTTGGCCTCCAAACCTGAGCCAAAGAAACCTTTTCTCTTTGTGAGTCGATTTCTAGAGGGTATTTCCTCCAGTAACAGAAACTAACAGTCGTGTTTACAGAAATCTTCAGAGTCCTACCTTCCAGTCTACAGTTGGTCCTTCTGTATTCACTCCAGCTTAGATTTTCTTCATCTTTCCTTGATTCTTCGTCATTAACAAAGCATCACTTGGCTCACACAAATTGATAGATTCTCACCAATGACCCAGGAGTGTTAGGTTCTTGGCTCCACTCAAGTGTCTCCTAGTCTGTGCCATCCTTCAGAGAACCGGCTGATGCTGGCTTATTTCTATCCATTTTAAATGTAAAACATTCACTTGGACTCTGGTTTTGGCTGTTTGCCAGCTTAAAAGAAAAATGGCAACTGAGTAGCATGTAGCATGTTTTCTAAAATTGAGATTTTGGCGCCATGTTTTACTGTGGATGAGATGCAGACTTAACTCCAAGGGACGAAAGCATCAAGTGAAGTGTTCATTTTCACCAACAATTTAAGCAAATTGTTGTCATTCGTGACAAGAGACATGCTGTGTCACATCTGTGGATGTTGCTCATTCAGTATCAGCTATGTACTTCTTTCCTCTCTCCAGAATGGAAAGGAACTAATCCATCCCATCTATGAGTGGGTGCCCTGCACTGTGAAATGTGAGCCTGTCACATCTGGGTGGACTTTAACTGCTTAAGCATCTCAACATGTCTGTGGTGGTCATCCCATTGAAGGCTATGAATTTAATGTCTCTAACATGACCTTTTAATCTTCGCCATACTATTCCTCAGGTATAATGGTTCTAATTCTCTTAAAAGGCTAAAAAGTTGCTGTGTTAGAATGTAAGAAACTGACTGTGTCTTTTATGAACTGTTTAAGAAATTCAAGGGAAGATTTCATTTCCCTTTTCTTACCATACACTTGATGAGGTTATACTTCCCTGCCCCCCAGACAGAGCAAGGCTTTGGCCATTGACCCATGAGCAGAATCGAGGTAGCTAGCATTCAGGAAGGGGCGCTGAGGTTTTTCTGCTGGGTTTCTTTTAACCTGCATTGGTAAACATGGAGACAGCCTCTAGCATACTTTCTGTTGTGGTTTGTATGTAGATCTCTCCTACCCACAAAGGTTAATGTGCTAAAAGCTTGGTCCTAAGTGTGCAAATGTTGGAGGTTTAGGACCTTTAAGAGGTTGGATATACTGAGAGATGACTAGGTCACTTAGGCTACTCCGAAGAGATTAACATCTGCTTCTAGGGAGTGGGTGAGGTCTCACATAACTTGACCTTGGGAATGGGTTATAATTGTTCCACCTGTGTTTATCCTCTTCTAACCACTACACTGGCCACTCTTGTATGATTTCTTCCATGTGATGATACCTGCCTGTTATGACATCACAAGGCACATGCTGATTATGGCCACCTGAACTCAGACATTTCAACCTCCTAGAAAATGACCCCAAATAAACCTCACTTTCTCACAAAGTGTTTGTGTCAGGGGTTTGAGAGATGCTCCCCAGTGTGGATTAAGTAAGACATTCCCTGGATGAGGACAGAAAGGAACAGTGTTTCTAGCTAAATGGGGATTAACATGCCACATAGATAAGAAATGAACAGGGGTTTTGGAAGCCTCCTTAGCATGGCTGGTTTACAGATGAACCATCATAACACACATTCCGCTAGCTTTGCTTCATTAGCTGTGACTTTACTGCACACTGAGGTTTTTTTTCAGAAAGTGTTTATTTGAAATATCATAGACTTCAGTCCATAATTTCTTCCACAAATACCACTAGAGATATAACTAACACTCTGTAGCCAACAGACTTCAATGAAAAGTGAATAGGCGACCACAAAGAGAAATTGGAATCTACATTTATTGATGAGATATATATATACACAGTAGTTAAAACACTTAGTGAAAAATTGAATTCACAGGTTATTACCATCATATGAAGAATATCCAGTTATTTTTTACACATGAAATGTTACAGTCATGAGTCTACATCACAGGGAAAGCTAAAGACGAACACAGGAGATCTCAACTACCCAAGGTGTGCTTTTGCCAACAAGGCATTTCCTAGTTCCATATATAAGAAACAGCCCCCAAATTAGTCTCTTTGCAGTCATTAGTCTTTAAATACCATGTGCTATAGATGCACTATGCTACATGACACCAGACCATCAGGGACTGTGAGCGGGAGGGAAAACATTAATCTGATCTTTCATTCAAAAAATAATCCTGCCTAAAGTCTCCTTCCCTTTCTGTACATTTCTTTTTTTTCATCCAGAATTTGAAGGGCACAGTCTCCACACCCCCTCACTCCACACATCTGGAGAAGCCCCTGAAAACGAGTGTGCTTGCTTCACATCTCCATGATCTGTGAGAAAAGGGAGGGGTACTCTCCAGCACACTGCTGTTTCTAGTGTCTTTGTGGGGAAGACAGGGGTTACAGGAACTACAAAGTATGGCATTTAGTGAGAATGCAGTTTGTGAAATCACATCTAATTGCCACTGTTAATCTCATCTCCACCCATTCCACAAATGCAAAGAGCAGACCGGGTAGAGGAGATCAGCCTCCTGTCACATACTGAAGATCAGTGTGTCAGAGGTTGGTCCTCTGCCAATGCCAAGGTTGGCCGTTGGCCTTTGCTGGTCCTCAGCCATTGCTGGCCCTGGGCCTTGGTGTGCTTCTAGTACTCTGTTGTTTTCTCACAGGTGTGCAATTTGCTGCCAGAACTGTGCTTTCCGGGGAACGCGCGTGGGGGGGGGGGGAATCTCACCTGCATGACTGGTAATCAGTAAAAACACTCTTATACTCCAACTCAGGAAGTCAAGGGTAACAAGGTTCTCCACAATCTTAGGCCATGATGAAGATCAGCATCATGATGAAGATTTGACAACCAGAGAGGTTGACCCTTCCCCCCAAAGACACGATTTGAGTATGAGGAGATGGACTTTTTTTTTTTTCTGTCTCTTTAAGCCCAGTCCACTGGTGAGGGAGGAGCGATAAGTGTCTACATTCTAAACCTCCCTCAGACTTGGTAACCACAAGTTCCACTGGTACATTGAGTGGGAATGATGCAGGCATAGGATGATACTTCACTGAGTAACAGGAAACACATTCACCCCCATCCCTGCTTGGGGCTGTATTTACAAAGGTGCTGGACTCAGAGATTTGCAAACAATCATCAGTACAGAGGTTTCATAGGTAAGTTCTTCACTCAGGTCACATTGAGAAAGAGAAATAACTCTTAGACGATACCTAAGACTGCAAAGAAAGGTTTCCCAATGGCAATCGACACATCTATTGCATTTAGATAAACAGCCAAGAAAAACAGTTAAATTAAATTACATCTATACATTGTTTCACTGAAATTACACACAAATACCTACATGATAGCTACACAAAGTGCATAGGCACTGTCTTCATGCGTGAACCAAGTATCAGCGTGTACACACAAGAAACTCATGCTCTGATAGCTAGCTGTGAAAACAGATACAATCTTAGCCAGTTGAGGGCACATCTAATCTGTTCGCTTAATGAGGAGCAGGGTTGAATACATCCTACTATGTCATCTATGTAACAGGCTATTCTTTCAAACACAGTAAAACACCAGTCCTCCCACCATTGCAGAGAGTGTGTTCGGTGGAGAAGAGACACCTTGTCTATTCTGTGGCTACTGGTTTACCTGTGGGAAGGTTAAATAAGTTTGTTGCCTACCTGAGGATAAACTATTTGAGTTTATGCTAAATAATCTCAGTATGACTCTAACTCCCAGCTCCAGCCCCCCTCAGTGATACAGCATGGATTCTGAATGGGTACTAAAAATATGTTGTCTTTAATTTCTTCTTAAAAATATATGTTCAATTCATATAACAATGTGAGGTTTTGCTATCATTTTGCTTGGCAAGACTTAAAACTGCACCAAACCTGTCCTGAATTCTTTACTTACTAATCATCCTCAGTCTTTGCTACTCTATGTTTTATTAGGTCAATTTTCACATAAACATCTAGAAATGCATGGGGGATTCTGATAAGAGAGGCAGTCCTGCTATTAGCACCGGCCTTTATTAATCTTATGGGAAAGTAAAATTGGAAAGGTCGATTGGGAAAACAAGAACTGATGTTGGAAAAAAGCAGTCAGCACCATTCCTTGATGCTGAAGGGCTAACTGCTCAAATGCCTATGCTAACTACCTAAGGGGCTTAAGCAATTCTTTGTTCTGAGTTTGGTCAAGTTATTCATTGCATCATTAAAGACTGAGTTCCAAAATTTCTCAAATGTGTCTGTATGCTCAGGAAACAGTTGATACCCCAAATTGCTATAGAAATGTGTGCTCTAATTAGCTATACTTCTATCTATGTGGTTGTATAGAAAATATCATAAGAAAATATCTGTCTGAAAAAATTACAGATACCAAAGAGACTATATTAGCCTACTCCGAGTCTTTATGATTTTTGAAGAGTAGATACAAACGTGTAATGTTATTAAAAGTTAAATTAACATTAAAACTTGTAATATCCAGGACTATAAATATTTCTCTGTATAAATAATAGCAAAGAAATTTGGGGATTTGTGGAAGAAAGAATGTAAGATTGGGCCAAACTAACTTTGTAGATTGGAGGTGCAATACTGATCAGAGGGTGATATGGTGTCCCTAGTAACACAGATTCATACCAGGAAGCTAAAATATATCTGCTGGCATCAAGATAAAATTAGATTCACAGTTTGCCAGCTCTGTCCTCAATCTGTAGAAAACAAATAGAAAAAGAATATACAAAAAAATTCTCCAAAAAGTAGGTTTGTTTTAATATATACAAATCTCTATAGTGACCAGCTGATCTGGTCATTGTTGTGCAATGTGGGGGTGGGATGCTGAGATTTTATGGAGGAGGGAAGAAAGAGGAAAGAGTTGAGGTGGTTTGTAGAAGAATCTGGATACCGAAGGCTCTTAGAACAGGAAAGTGACCTTATGGGTACTAAGCCACCCAGGAGCTGAGTTTCTGGGTTTGTGTATTAAGGAATTTGTTGCAGCATGGAGAGAACTTAGGGATCTGTTTGACCACTTCCTTGGCTGTAAGTGTGCCTGCCCCCCACCTAGGGCAGGAGGCCATTTCCAGGCAGGATAAAATGGTTGCCATAGGGAGGAACAAAGCCGAGAAGTAGTAAGGCTCTGACTGCATCATCCCCCATGTCCCAGAGGATGGTGATAAGGATAACAGTCGGTTGTTAGGTTCTAAAGCTCACCCAGGGATTGGGGGTGTCTCCAGGGGAACCTAGATATTCTGCCACCCGTTGTCTGTGTCACGTGATGCCTCTGCAGAGCCCAAGTCTGTTCCAATAGTAGATTTTATTCTCAGCCTCAAAATACAATTGGAAAGACTTAAAAATACCAAAATTGGTAACTGGATCATAGGATAAAACAAGATTCAGCATAGAAAAAAACTGATCAGAAATGATTCAGATTCAGAGTGTTAGTGTGAACCCAATCTCCTAGGACCTTCTGGACTCCCCCCCCCCCACACTTTCTGCAGTGACCTTAAGTAGGTCAATTAAGAAACATCTTTCTGCTCTCACTTTAGATCTTCTATCACCTTGAGAGGAGTAAATCCCCAACCACCATCACCACCAACAAAAATTAGCCTTTTCTGAACAGGCTATACTCCCTCAAATCTGAAGAGCTGAAATCTTTTCTGGCAATGAAGATGTTCACCACAATAAATACATCAATTTAACTCTGGTTGAAATTTGGTCAGAGAGCAAAAATGCAAGCTAGGACCTTCACTAACAGAACCAGGGAGGGTAAGGTGCAGCCACCCCTCTCTGCTGTAATGACTTAGACACTGTGAACATGGAAAGGGATGGGGCAAAGGGGAAAACTCCATTCTTATAAGTGACATAATCTTTCCCAATGATATGATGTCTGTTATGCATGTAAATCAAGAGGAGAACTTTCTAATGAAATCAATCAAATCCTCCTGCACATCTCTCCAGGGGGCGGGGGTGGTGGAAGGCTCAGAATGGATGCACATGTCTGTATGCAAGTGGTGGGAAAGGTGTGTGGAGACCGTTGCTGTTGTGCAAATCTTACACCAAATGTCAGGAGTGTTCAAGCTTGCTTGCCAGAGGCTCCCAAATTCCCACACAGGGTTGGCAATTAGGACTGTTTGGGGAAAATGATGTGGGCTGAGTATTTGGAGTGGGCTCTGTTGCTACAGCAGGTATGATGCAAGAACTCAAAATGCAGACGCGCAATGTCTGGTCGCTCACGGTGATGCTGCAGAACATTTCCCTGAGCAAAATCACTGCTTCTGTGAGAACAGTGAGTTTAGGGAATAGGGATTTTAACCAAAGGATATTTACTGATGTCTGAATGCTGGAAACTGGGTTACTATGGCCACTCTCCAAGCTTGTTGTAAAATATGGAATGAATGGAAGCTTGAGTTGGAGTTTTCTCAAAATGGACAGGAAACATCTAAATTGAATATTCATTATTGTGTGTCTTTTCAACTTACAATATAAAGAAGCCATGTTTGAGAGCAGTAATATGGAAGGAGATTAGAAAACTGCATTTGGTCCAATCCCTTCTCATTTCAGAAGGAAATGTAAGAAACCTGGGCACACAGTGACTTGTGTGAGCCTTATAAGTGGAGAGTGTCTTAATCAAATGTTTCCTCTCCCAAGCCACGTTGTTTTGAAGCATCTCTGTGTCATTGCCTGATTATGGTGTGAGGCTCTGAGACTGGCTATTACTATTCAGTTAAGATCTGCTGATATCTGCTTCCAAGCCAAGCCCCTCTTAACTATTTGGCCATTTACTAAACAGTCACTTAAGCAATGAAAGGAGAGGAAAGGGAAGGGCAAGGGCAGTGAACTGGGAAGAGAGTTTTAGGGAAAATCCTAAACTGGTTGGTGTTCTTGATGAGACTTTAATCTCACTCCACCTACAGAAAACTAGCTGTCACAGTTGCCACCTGGCTGGGTTGGCACACAGTGATCCTTCTTTTGGGTTTAAGCAGAGACTACTGTAGATGCCAAGACCATGAATCTTCAGTGACAACTTGGTTTAGGAAACCCTTGCTTCAGACTCTAACCTTATCTCCTTAAGACCCTTGGGCCCCGAAGCCCCGAAAGCATCCCAATACTGGAAAATCCCATCTGGTCCTTCTTCTTGACTGATAGATGATGAGTTCAGCTGCAGAATAAGCAGAAAAGAAAAAAAGAAAAAGCAGGGCAGACAGATTGGTCCGAGAAGAGAGCAGCAAGCAGGGCAGGTTGCCCCCTGGGGTTGTAACCGCTGCCATTTTAGTCATCAAAGGAGGCCTGAGCTGCTCAGGCTTGTTTATCTGAGCCAGAAGCATTCGAATACCTATTCGGGTTTATTGCTCTGTTGCATGAGGAAAATAATGCATAGGCAAGAGCCTAGATTCTGACAAAAGAGAACATTATAATAAGATTTTTACTTTGGAGAACAAAGGGAAGATTACTCACAGAAGCAAGGCAGGGTTGGGTTTTCTTCTGAGGCCTTTCAGCTCTCTGAAGGGCATCTGACTACGTGCACTTCTATGTGCTGTGATTTTCCAGCCATAGTTGACCCTAATCAGCGAACCACTGAGATCCCAGCATCTGCCAGCAGGGACTGACCCATAAACTGAATTCCTCGCACACAGTTCTGAGCTTTCTTCATTTTCAGCTGGGGACATTTTGGCATCCTTCCTTTGCTCTGTGAATGTCCCAACTAACTAGTGACTAGTGAGGAGAAAAGGCTAGTTGTACCTTTTATAGAGCATAAAACCTTCTACAGGCAATGGGGCCACACAGGCTTTTATTACACCCCAGCTCCCCCACCCCCACCAAAAAAAAAGGTTAAAAATCAAATCTGGTAGTGATCTCATGGTCCTAAAAATCACCTACAGGCCTTTACTGAGGTTTTGTGTGCTTAGGTCCTGATGGCTGCCTGGATTCTCTGGTGTCCTGCCACCCTCAGAAGCCCACAGTGAAATTTTACTTTCAAAACAACCACTCTGTTCACTGGCTGAATTGACTTTGTTGACTTTTACTCAGCAGTTAATAAAACGATGATATGTCTTACTTCTTGTAGGGAAAGGATGAAAAAGGGAAGCATGAACGTCTGCTCACCTATTTGTTTGTTTTTTTTCCTGAAATGATTTTGATTCCTTGAAAGTATTAACTGAATCCGTTAAAGGAAGGGCACTGCCAAAGCCCCAATATACAAACCTCCCTGGTACCTGTAGTTAGTGTATGTGACACACGCCCTGTGTGTGTGTGTGTGTGTGTGTGTGTGTGTGTGTGTATGAAAGGGAGAGACAGAGAGAGAACTACACATAAAAGATTAATCATCATTATGGGCATTCAGATCTACGATGGCTCTACTAATACACACACACAGTGACAGGTACCCTATTTAGACTAAGGCTACTAGAACACAAATTGGATCTGTTTTATTTTTTCAGCTTCCTGCACCTTTTCTAGGCAAGGGAATCTCCAAAGGGCATGGAAAGGGTTAACAAGGCTTACAAAAGCAAGACACAGTACTATGTCAAGTCCACCACGTCCTAGATTTTTAGGGAAGTCTCCAATTTGATAAATTATTTATTTTTAATAAAATGTATTAAATTTCCAGTAAATGTGATTTCCCTAGCATATTCTCTTGAGACAACATATGTAGTCAGCAAAACCTGACTTGTGAAACAGTGTGCTTTTGTTCTCCTGAAAGCCCTGCCTTCTTTACATATGCTCACAGGACTGCAAGGGGAGAGCTGAAGACAGACAAACTAGACAGATTTTCAGGCAGAATCTGAGATGACAAACACTGCCATCCTGTGAGTGCTTTTGAGGAAAGGGCAATGTTCCAGTACCCAGGTGGCCTTGTTTCTTCTTGTATGGGGAGACACATTGTACAGAATGGCCTTTCCCTCCCCGACACAGCAAAACCCAGCATGCTCCTGGATGCCTTGCCTAGATACATCTACTCAGCATAGGAAAGCCCTGGGGTACCACTTACAGACTATCTAGAATAGTTCCACAGCTAAGCGGAATCCCTTCGGCCCTTCTTGTCTTCCTTCAGGGTTCCACTGGTGGTTACGGCTACCCTGTGCAGTGTCCCTCAGAAGAACATAAACAAGAGTTCTGCCAGCCGAAGCAGTGGTGCCCACCTGTGATCTTAGAACCGAGACTGAGCAGGAGGTGTGAGAGTTTGAAGCCAGTCTGGGCTACATAATAAGACCTTGTTTTTCAAAAGTCAAAACCTGAAACAGAACAAACTAATTAATTTAATACTGCTCAATAGTGTTCCTTGTTTAAAAATAGTTAGGGTTTATGAGATAAAGCAACAGGAATCTCTTGTCTTTTCTATGTGTCTGAGCTGTCAGATTTGAAGTAGAGAAGTCACAAGAGAGGCTAAGAGGAGAAGCAATGGCCCAGTGCCCTTCTTCAGAGGCACTGGGTCCTATTACTGCTTTTGAATGTCTCCTCAGCTCTGCTTCCCTCAGAGGACACACATGCGCTGGCTGATGGCTCAGCTTCTATCACTCCTTCAAGTTGAATTTGTTTTGTTTTTCAGTGGTTCAAGTTCCCAGCTAACCATTAAACCCAGGATCTTAGGAAAATACTGTGCATTCTTCAACAGAAGATAATAATAGAGACATTCACAATTTTAGCTTGCACAACCCATCATTAAGGATTCGTTGGCTGCCTACCACAGGCAAACCATCGTGCTGTGCCAATTATATTATTTCTTCCTTTAGACTTTCATAGTCCCTGGAAAGGATTCTATCTGGAAAGTTGTATAGAGCCATTCTTGGTCCCCATTTGATGGTTTGAAACTGCGTGGTCTCTGTCATAGGAACCTTTATAGGATTTTATACACATGTTTGCTTTCTGTTCCTTTCTCACCAAAGACGTTTTGTGTTTTGTGATAGTTTTCATGTGCTTTAATATAACAAAACACTTTCTACATATTAGATATATACCAAGATGATAGGAAGAGTCATAGCCAACGTGTGTCTCTTAATATGAGGAGGCTAAAGCACTCAGCCATATAAGCAGACGAGGATGTGACGGATGTGATTTGGATGTTGGAAATATCTTTTGGTGAGGAACTCAAGTGAGAATCTATGGGTGGAACAAAAACCCAGATCAGATCATCACACTTGAGTTCAATATGCTCTTCGAGTGCAAGTCAAACAAGAGAACTGGAATATTTAATTCTGACTAAAATTCAAGTTGACTATGCTCCTTCACTTTCCTCAAGGTATACAGTGATAATATGCAAATGATTCCTAGATCATTTTCAAATTTGAAATTTCCCATTTTTCACAATACACATCAGACACACGCACGCACACACACACACACACACACACACTCACACACACAGAGAGAGAGAGAGAGAAAGGCAGAGCTGTGGCCTCTATGGTCACCTGAATTTCAGAGTATGGGCACCCACTGAAACTCTGAAACATTCTACTTAGACAGTGCACAAAAAGGTAAGTTGTAAGAGTTCCCCCAGACAGATGCTTTCCATCAATGTAGGTGCCAACTCTACAGGCTGGAGGGGAGGTACTTCTAGAAGCTTCAAGCAGAATCTTTTGTGTAGAACAAGGTGAGCCATGAACACTTTAAGGAAGACAACACCATGTGTGCTCGTTGTCTCAAGTCCCTGGAGGGTACCACCACACTGCTTTCATCCTGTCCCCTTGAAAAATATAGCATCCACAGTTTTGCACTGAGACAAAAGGAAGCTGGCAAGAACACATCTTCCATTCAAAGTGGTTTCTCCAGCAACGTCCATTCAGACAATAACACAAGTAAGAAAATTAGACAGTTATGAAGCATTATTTGGCAAAGACACAGCATGGTGCCTATCATCACGGGTGTACACAGCTCCACTATGCCTCAGCTAACAGATTAAGTAAACATAGAAATATATGCATTGTTTCCTTTTGTAAAGGAAGCCTGTTTAGAGAGCATCTTTTACCATAAGATACGCTGGGGAGTTTATTCAAGAATTGGCTGAGAATCGGGTCATTATTTTTCACGTTTCCAAGGTTCTTCCTCAACACTGCAGTCAGCTGACTTTCCATTGGCCGCCAGAGTTACCTGAAAACAATTACCATCAACATCCAACTTACAGGCCATGAACCACAAGAAACACCTCCCATGGGTCATGTGGAGAAGCACCAGATCCAAGCTTACAGTATATGGGAAAACCATAGTTTTAGATGGTATTCCTTCAAAATTAGTTTTGAACCCATCTTGATGTTCAGCAGTGAATGGAGAGTTGAATTATCCATATTTGCCTGAAAGATCACAGATTCTCAGCAGTGTAGGGACATCTTCAACAATATTTTTAGGATTGTAGACTATCTCACTACCCAAAGACCCATCACATACCACTGTAGTCCTTAAAATACAGTGAGTACCATGTGCTACTCCATACAACCATACAGAAAGCAATCCAGAATTAGGCAGCTACTTCTACTCATGCATGTAAAAGGTTCAGTCACAGTGAGGCTAGGGGAATTTCATACATGTTCAGTCTTAATTACTGAAATGATGGTGTTTTGGCTCTACTGAATAAGTCTTCTTGGCTTTAGAAATTAAAACGGGAACCATTTGAAAGTGGGGGGGGGGGTCAGTCGCAATGCATTCCACATCATTTTGATGTAGATATTTGGGAACCTATAATTATATTCTGTTTTTCTGGCCCAGAGCAAACTGAACCTTTATGCAGGAGGGAAGTTCTCCCATCCACTTCTAAGCAGGTTTCCTAGCTTACCTTCTGTCTGTCTGTCCTCAAGGTCATGTGCAAACTTAAACCCACGACTGATATTCCACATAATGAAGAGACTGGATTTATGGAAGCATTAGGATATGGAGACATGACAAATGCAGCAAAGTTTGAAAGAAATCGGACCTCCTTTTTACCCAAGTGGGAATGAAATGCATGCATCAAGAGCATGCAGCATGCTGGGAACAGAGAACCAGGTGCCTTTCACGAACCATGCAATGAAAATGAAAACACTATTCATTCATCCAATTCACATTAGTACATGCTCCCCACCCTGCCCAAACACTTAGAAAGTCCATGCAATTAGCAGTGATGGCTCACATGCTGTTACTCAAAGGAGAATTAAAAGGCTATTGCAAAACTCCAAACTACGGTTATGAAGAGACCAGCATGACATAACAATGCTTGAAAGTAGTTTTGACCAGAGCTGCAGCAAACTGGTTTCCCCTTCAATAAACTGTCAAGAAAAACTACCAGGGACAGACTGGAGAAATCTGCCTATTCCTTGTGGCCTTGAATGTGCCTATTTGGCTCTTAGTGATTAATCACATCAATGGCAGTGCACAGCTATCAATCACAATGTGGCATCCTGGAAGAACCAGACAGCATGTGGGAGATGTTTGCTTTTTGTTTATACATACTGGGACCTATATTTCAAAGATAGTTGAACCTTTGCTGAACCAAAGAAAGCTGGAAGCCACCTTCTAACCCATTCTATCCCTGTCTTGTTCAGTCAAGGGTAGGGCCTTGGCAAGAAGCGTTGATGCTCTTCTTGCTGGGCTCTAAAAACTGGACCTAAAAAGTGGTGAGGGTGAGAATTAACTAGAAAGACACCCAAAGAAATGAATACATGTGAGCCAGATACTTAGGGAAAGGATGTGCATTTATGCACATAGTTCTGCCTGCCTTCTTCTACATCAGTGACCACACAGGTAACTGACTTAAGAGTAAAAAGCCTGGGGCTACAGTCCCCTTCAAAGAGCTAAAGCCAGTCACCTAACTAACAACACAAACCTCTAAGATATTTATAGAGCCAATATACCCAGATCTGTTATCCTAACAGCATGCTCAGATAGAATATTGACCATCTAAGTGCTAATTATTCTACAAGGATGCAGGAGGTTGATTGGGTAGTCAGTTGTATGGAGAAACTGAACTACTAGCTCTATAGTCCAATAAAAAGAAGCCTATGCCAGCATGGCATGGAATCACAATGCTAGTGGGTTGTATTCAACAAATATTTATTGAGTGTCTAAAACAGCTGAGACACTGGGAAGTTGGACATGATGATGAGACCAAGAGCACTGTTTACTGGCTTGATTTATACTGACGGGGTCTTCGTTTCTCCCTCTATAGCTTGCAAAGTTTTGCTTTAAACACATAGTAAATACTCTTGCAATCCTTAAGAAATGAAAAGTAAGTAAGTCTGAAATCCAAAGCCATCTCCTTCCCTCTATATTGTACTTTGAAAAAGTCTCTCTCCAAAGTCTTAAGAAGCTATTTGAGAAGCTCCCCCTGCCCCAAGAAGTTCCTACCATTGAGTAGGATTCTTTTTGCACGTAACTGTGAAACAACAAAAAACCACTTATGGTGATTCTACTTTGCCACATGCTATGTTTCCTTACATGACAACGATCTGAGGTAAAACCTTCTTTCTTGTACTATACTGCATATTCTTATTTGTATAACTCTAGTATATAAGTCAGGGACCTATAACTATAGGCACTAAGTAAAGACTTGGAGAATGATCAAAACACGGATGCCAAGGGGAAGGGTGAGGACACACCACTAAATCATACAAGGCACACAATAAATACTTGATAAATATAAGAAAAAAGTCATTCCATGAGAATGGTCACCCTTATTAATCTAAACTAATATTTCTGTGGAAAGAAACTTAAGCCATTTACTTGGATGTGAAAAGCAGTAATGTTCCAAAAAGCTGGACTATAGCCTTCAAACACCTATCTGAAAATTTTTAAAAGAAAATCATTTTTGTCTTGCCAATTAATTAATTAATTAATTAATTAATTAAAAATAGTCTAATGCCCCAGTTTGTAGCCAAGCTCTGGCTCTCATGCATATGTACTTGATATAGTGAGAGCAAGCAAGACTCTCTGGTCCATGAGTACTCTGGACCTATGGGATACAGTCAAGAAGATGGAACAGTTAGCTGTAACTCTCTGACAGAAACAACAGTGCTACTTGGACTCAAGACTTAATCAAAGAAGAAAGATTAAATGTGATCGTATCCACAGGCATCAAAAAGGTAGAAGGTATTGCTACAGATTCAAACTGGCCTCAGCTATTACACTCAGTCATTTAGCAAGCTAAAGCTTCTCCCATCTGCTAGGGTCTCTCCAAGTTTGCATCACTCTGGTCATGACACTGTCTTTGTCAATGTTAAGTTAGTTACAGTGAAGGCCAGCTAGAGCCCATCAAGCTTGAAGACTTGGCACCCAACAGCTTGAAGGAAAACCCAGAACACCCACACTGCAGGAGAACTGGAGTGTGTGATACTTAGCATTTTTTTTTTAAAAAAGAACTTTCTGGATAACTGTTTTGGAGGACAATTATTCTTGAAACTGCATACCCATTTGGGATGCAAAATAAAAGCTGAACTACAACTTACCCGCCTAAGAAAAATAAATAAATAAATATAAATAAAAAATAAAAGGAAGACAGCCAATTAAACTTTTATATGAGCTTTTTAAAAAGCAATTTGCAATACAGAGTAGGGAGGAATACTCGTGCTATATAAAGTCAATGATATTTGGTCTACATTTTTCTGACCCTTCCTTTGAGGAAGAGAATATCTGAAGGCCGTTAAAGTTCTGACAACCACCAATTCTTGGCCCAAAGAGTGAAGAAAATTGACCAAATTAGAGGGGTGAGGTGGATGTGGGAATCTGTTGAAACAAGCAACTGATTGGTCCTTTTGGTGTCAGACTTGCTGATGTTCCACCATGCTGGATGCAGAGTGAGATGGTCTGGGCCTCACAGAAGCTTGGGTGACATGATTCCTTAGAAAGCATGGTAAGAATGGATGCAAGGGGTTGTGATTTTTTTTTTTTTAAGGAGTCCAGCATGCACTATTCATATGCAGGTCTCGATATCCAGGAATGGGAAAGGTACCTTGCACTCATCTATTACGACAGAGTTGTGTGCGGCATAGACACACTGATTAGAGTTGCTTTCCCTGTGGTTCTTGTCATCGTAAATGGACTGCGTCTTGGTCATTTCGATGTCTTCCTGCATTCGGTGTTGGGAGTCAATAGTGTCCAGCTCAGACTTGGAAAGGTGATAGACAATCCCAGCCCCAAAAGAATCGCCCACAACATTGACTGAAGTTCTCATTCTATCCCTGAAGATGAAAAACAAAGGGGGAGTTAGAAATTACTCTTTCTATGAACCCAAGAAGAGTATTTCAGAGGGCTGCTAGAATCAGCAAGTATCCAGAACATTTTTCTTCCTCATGACTTAGGTTACAAATTCTGTATGGGAAAAAAAAAAAAGTGGTTGTTAATACAATAAAAAAAAACAAAACAAAACAAAAGCCAACAACAAAAAACATCTTAGAAAATCAGCACCAGGAAAGCTCACTGAGTTCTTAAAGGTAGCCGTCATCTCCCACTGGGGAGCATAAGCTGGTTTGTTGAAGGAGCCTTTCACGACATTTCCTACACCTCCAAAGTTCTACCCAGAAATGAGCTGGAAAGGCACTAGAGAGGTAAGTCAGTAAACAAACAAGTAATTGTGAAGATGAGAGACAGGAGATGAGGTAATGCTGTTACTAGGAGAGCATTAGTGAGGACAGTCCCCTTTCATTCAAATTCTATGAGTAAGATTAAGTCACAGAGTGGAAACATTGATTTTAAAATTCAAACCATGGCCTAGAATAAAGCCTAGTTGTTGTGATGAAATCTACCTGTCATTAGGAAGTGGTAACAATGAAGCTGCACTAGGAGGGGCCTGGCATGGCTCCCTTGTAAGTCCAGCTGTCCTGATTTCTACCAGGCACATATGCCCATGGTGCTGGGGGGTGGGGTGGGTGTCAAGTGATCAGAGCTGAACTTGAACTCTTGGGTGTGCCTCTGCTTTTGAATGCATTGGTCCCTCCTGCTCTTGAGAATCTGGCTGAGGTTAGGGGTGGTGGAGTCTGCACCTGAATGAAGAATTAGGCCTGAGGACATCCATATCATTCGGAGCTGATGGTTAAGAAACCCTTGGCATAAGTGTAGAAAAAGGAGTGCAGGGCAGGCATTAAGACAAGGTGTTACACAGTCAGATGGGAGTAAGAAAGCCCAGGATGCTACTGCACATCAGGGTCACTAGGACACCAGAAATGTACTGTACACCTCAAAGATTAAAGAAGGATGTGGGGAGTTTTTAATCATAAAGAAATTAGTCCTGAGAAGACATACATATTTAACTCAATTAAAGTACTACACATGCATCAAGATATTATGGAGTACCTCTAATATATTTAATTCTGAGTTTTGTGTTTTAAAACATAAAATTATACATATAATTTTATGTATGTCAGCAAAAATAAATGGCTGGGATATAGCTCGGAGAAAAAGGAGTTATCTAGAATGTGCAAGGACTTGGGTTTTACCCATGGCACCATAGTGGGGGTAGGGGGTGTGGGGGGTGTGGGGGGGAAGAGTCAAGGGATGGACTCCCGAGGCTGCCTGGTTCAGATTCAAATTTGGGTTTTGTCCCTTACCTGCTAGAAGCTCTTAGCAGATAAGGGACCTTCTCAAAAATGAAATAGCAAACATGGCTAATGTACAGGGTTGTTATGACAGGAAAACAATATAAACAAATATATCACAGTTTCAAGCACTTGCTAAAACCCATTTAGGAAAGTTATTTAACCTGATTATGAGGTACATATAGTATTACTGTAAGTTTTATCCAGCCAATTCAAATGTATTTTGGCAGTTTCTAGGCAACACATCCAAACATGACTGGTTCAGCTACTGCCTCCCTCTGAAAACATTAACCCTACTTTTACTCCAACTCCTATAATAGGCAGAGTGTAGCAGACAATGCTAATTATCCCCTTGAGTCCATAGAAAAAAATAAGTTTCTGGAGGTTTTAGTAACAAAGAGCCTGTTGTTGATCCACTGAGAGCAGTTTGTAAGTACAGAACCTGGCTCTTGCAAGTTGGGTACCAGTTGTGAGGAGTCATAAACCACTTCTTCCAAGAAGGAAAGCAAAGAAAAGGAACAGCTGACAACAGAGGCAGAGAATATGGAAAGGGATTTCTGCATTGTGTTTATTTTGAAAGTGAAATGTGTGACGGTGATTAAATATGAAAAGAAGTCCATTGAGAAGACAGGACTAAAGGGTCAGAGAAACAATGATGATCTCTGGCAACGCCTCCTGGACAGATTTGAGAGGATGGCATCCGAAGTGCAATGACAGTCATAATTTGGCAGGGGGACTCAATTCTATCACTATAGAAGAGAAGGGACAGAGGGAAAGTTTATGGAAGAGGGTTCCTCAGGAGTTGGCATACATTAAAGAATGGCATGTATGTCAAACAGTAAGAATCCAACTGAGATCAAGTCCCATCCTGCCACCCTCCTCTGTCATTAAGCATCCTGGGAAAATTCCCAAGTTGCCCAGTCAGAAGATCAATCATGGCTATTCTGGTTGTATCTCCCCGCCCCCTCTCCTCGCCAGAAAATACTACAAAGACAAGAAACTTCTAAACCACCAGGGAGATGTCTTACCGACTCTAGAAAATTCCAACTTTGACCCCAAGAAGAATATGAGAATTTCTAGTTCATATGTGGAAACGTTTCCATAAGCAAATAACTTTCACGTTCTATCACTGTTACTCCAGATCTCTTGAGAAAGGCTAACTTTCATGATGACCTCAGTAGTAGAGAGAGAAACAGGGGGGTTGCAGGGGTGGGGGAGATTGAGAAGAGAAGAAAAGGAAGAAAAAGAAGAGGAGGGGAAAAGGAAAGAAAGAGAGTGAAAGAAGAAGTGATTTTAAAAAAAAAAAAAAAAAAAAAGAATAGACTTGTTGATGCTACGTCTGGGATTCTGTCTGCCAGAATGGCAAGAAAGTCAAGGAGTTGGAAGCAGAATCTTGCATCTAATGAATCCACTATAAATGGCTCAGCTCTTCTTTCTGGGCTGGCAGGAACCAAAACCAAGAAGGAGCTGAACAATCCTCCACACCAGTCACTGGGTCTGGCTTCCTTGAAGAAAACTGACTGCCAAGGTCGTCTGGCTCCTTTCTTCTCTTGGTCCGGGTCCTCTGGCAGGGAAGTGAGAGACTGTCTATAGGTCTGAGTTCTCACAGAAGGTCTGGGTCACTCACAGTTCATCTGGGGCTTTGTCGTGTGCTGAATCCTATGAGATGATCACTGTCACAGATGTGAAAGAACCAAATGCTCAGAGTGTCAGAACTTAACCATGTAGAATCAAAGCATAATGCACATTCTCAGAGGACAGGGTGCCAGAGTGAGGTACAGTCTTGTGGCAGCAGCTGGTCACCTAGGGTTCCTACCCTGGGGCCAGCTGGGACTGGAAGGCTAAAATCACCTGACTGTTGGTTATGATGAGATTGGATTCCAGCCTGGGATGCCCTCAGGGCTCTAGCAGCAGGTTAGTTAGCTCTTCCTATGCAGAGATCTCATTGGTCAGAATCAGAACAATACCCATCTGGGGAGAAGATAATAACTGCTGAGAGGCTCCACAAGTTGCATATGA
The DNA here is from genome assembly GCF_900095145.1 of Mus pahari. Taxonomy (NCBI): domain Eukaryota; kingdom Metazoa; phylum Chordata; class Mammalia; order Rodentia; family Muridae; genus Mus; species Mus pahari. The sequence goes on along the minus strand of NC_034592.1, from coordinate 86,867,294 downwards.
AAGGCTGATGAGGCACAGAACAAGCGCCATTCCTCTAACTGCTAGAGGGATTGCTATTATTAGTCAAGTGGGGAGTTCATTTCTTCATTTCCCCCACCAGATACACACTCTTCGTTCTTTCACCTAGCACTGTTGGGATTTCTAGAACTCACAACATCTGGTTGTTGTTTTGAAAGTTCTTTACTCATGTGCACGCTCTTTGAATACAGAGATCATGTTTTATAGTTTCTATGGAAGAATTGGCTTCAGGACCTCCCACAGATATCCAAATCCACAGATGCTCAAATCCCAAGCACCAAATATCCTAACATTTGCTTATAGCCTTCAGGCATCTCTACATCACCTCCAGATCACTCTCAGTCCCCAATACAGTGGGGACACTACGCAAGCACCTGTGCTGTATTGTTTTGGGAAGACTCATAAGACAAAATTATCTGTACATGAACAGATCAGATGCATTATTAAAAGATGGTTTCTATCACTCTTGGTTAAGTCTGAGAACACAGAAACCAGAGAGTTGTGAGCATTCGGTGTGGCCTGGAACAAGCTGGAAGACTTGGGGAGATAGATAAGAGCAGGAGCAAGAACAGAATGGATCCTTCATTGGGATTAGAAGCAGATGAACTAAAGAGTAAGAAAGGGTTGTTTGTTTAGCAAAACATCTGGCAGGCTTTGCACAGTGAAAAGCAAAGCTGCAAGCGTCATCCAAGAGGAGAGAGTCATAGAATCCAGACTGAAAGAGCTGGGAAGAGACTCGGCAAGACAAAAAGACTCGAAATGGTTAAGTTGAGGCAGGGAAGATTTCAAGAGGTGATCCTCAAACATTACACAGTTGTGTTTGAGGGGAAGGGATCCTCAGGATTACAGTTTTCATTGCCGGGCAGGCTCAGCGGCTACAGGCCTGTACTGCTCTTTGCAAGGGACCCGAGTTTGATCCTCAGCATCCATATGAGGTAGCTCACAATTGAAACCCTCTTCTGGACCAGGAAACTACACTCCCACGCACATCCCTACACAGAGACCCATGTATATAAATAAAAATAACACAAAAATGCTTTTGAAAAACCATAAATTTCTATGCTGATATATCATAACTGTAATTTTGGGGTTCAGAGAACACTTAAGACTCAACTGTAGGTAAAAGAGACTTTCCATTTCGTTCTCTGATTCCCTTTAGCTTTTGTGACAGATTAAAGATAGCGTTGCTGGTCAGACTGAGGCATCCACCTACCCTCTGGATCTATGGTGGCCTTGCCTTGGGCCAGAGGCCCACGGGTTGGAAAGGGAAGGCTTGGTGGAGTGCGGATTGCATTCCACAGTGACCGATATACACTGGAGATAAGATAAAAAGGATATGAGGAGAAATCTGTATGCATTGAGAATAAAATCCAAAGAATGGCATAAACATAAAGCTTCTACAGTCTTCAGAGAGACAGTGGATGTGGGAGTTGGTTTCCTTTTCCATGAGGAATGGAGTGGAAGCTAAGTAAGTTTGGTACGTAGTGTGGAGGCGGCAGTGGTGGTGGTGTGTGAGTATGTGTGTGCATGCGTGTGTTTATGTGGGTGTATTTAAGACATTTGCACATGGATTAAACAAGGATCAGAGAACCTAACTTCTCACGCCTACACTACCTAAGAAATATCCAAGTTGTTACTATTTGAATTATATATCGCTCATTGAATAGCTATTAAAAATGATAGATTACACCTCTCAGTTACAACCACATAGGGTATGTACTATTAGATTTCTTATAATTTGCTGAAACATTTAAATGAATCAGTGCTAAGTGATCAGAGTAATGTCTAGCACTCAGCTCACTCACAATGCAATGTCATTGAACGGTTGTATACACTGGCAACAGCCACTCAGTGGCAACAGCCACTCAGTACAGGTGCTTAGATCTCCAGATTCAGGGGGATTCTGGCTGATCAGCACTTCTTCCATACTCCATCCAGCTCATTCTCCCGGAATTAAGATTCCTGGACTCTATCGCCAGCACCACCTGGGAACCTGGTAGAATATCTGTTCTTAAACTCCACCCCAGACCTCCTGGATCCACATTGGAATGATTCCAGACTCAGTTTGGGGATCAAAGTTCTGCTCCCTCCAGAGAGGGGCACTAACACAGTGTCTGCAGGGTGAGGAGTATTTGGGGTATCCCTTTAAGATGACATCTCAGTTATACCTATCCTTACCTGGCAAACATGAGCCCAGGAAAGATCTCCCTAAGAAGAGTCATATGAGAAATGGACCACACGTCCATGTTGCTGTCACTCTGTGTGGCTTTTCCTTTCTGGATCTTGAAGGGCCCAGGAATTGATAATCTGTCTCTGGCATCAATTTTATTTCACTTTTTCTTTCGTCTCCCCTCATTATCATCCCACAGTTTCTTATAAAGATCTGAGTTTTGATACAAAGGGTTTCTTGGAGAAAACCGTTAGGAGCCGGGCTAAGTATTGACCATGGCTGCCTTTCCCAGACTTCAGGACTTGGGCATGTGAAATGCTCTAGAACCTAGGTTTTCACCATGACATTTACAGACAAGGAATCTAAGGCTGAGCGGGCTGTAATAAGACTAGACTCTAGCAGTTGGCAAACATTGTGACACATTAAATGTCACTGCGGCCTCTGTTTGGTTTTAAATGGAAAAATTGCTAGTGTTATGAAAAGCTTACAGACTTTGCCTAAAGAGGAAAAAAAAAACTTACCCTGCTCTCTTTCTCTCTACTCTTCTGTCATCAGCTACTTTTCTGAAGAACAGCCAGCCTTGCCTTGCACCCATATCTCAATCTAGCCCCATACACACCAGTGGGCATCAAAGTCACGGAGTTTAGCAAGCTCAAGCGCTTGTTTCTAGAACTTTCACTGGTATGGAAGAAGGTAGCATCATCAGAACTGATTCAAAGCAGACCTAACCCAACCCTGTGATGCCCATCTACCCAAGATCCCTCATGCTTCCTCCTTTTTCTATGTAGCCCTGGCTATCCTGGACCTCGATCTGTAGACCAGGCTGACCTTGAACTCACAGAGATTACCTGCCTCTGCCTCCCAAGTGCTGGATTAAAGGTGGGTACCACCAGACCCTGCAAGACACTGGCTTTTCTGATTAACAGTTTCCTCATCTAATTCACACTCCCATAGAGCTCTTCAGGGGTAAATTAAAAGCAAATGCTAAGATGCTGCAGTGCCTACCAAATATCCATGTCTTTCCCTAGTTCTGGATCAAGTGATGACTTCATTCTTGCCGCTCAGAAATTCTGGGATTATAATGAGGGGAATGTTTCTCCAGTACATGTTTAATAGATTAAATTTCTCATGTGTGCATTTGTGTGCACACATATAAACACAAGTGTGTATGTTCCTGTGTGTGCAAGATGTGTGTGTGTGTGTGTGTGTGTGTGTGTGTCTGTGTGTCTGTGTGTTTGCAATCTGTGTGGATGTGGGTGCCACCACACATATGTTGAAGTCAGAGGACAACCTTGTGAAGGTGGTTCTCTCACTAAACCCTCTTGCTGGCCCACTCCTGCTATTTTTGGAGACTGAACTCTGGCCCTTAGGCTTGCAAGGCAATTGCTAAGTGAGCTACCCACCCACCCCACCCCCACCCAGCCTTGAAAAGATGAGTTCTAAGGGTGGATTTCAAGCTTCAGAAACAAGTCCAAGAAGAGATGAGGCAGTGGAGTTACAGCAGGACCTGAGGAGGCTTAAGAGACACAGAACTGGGGGAGAATGGAAGCAACAAGTAACAGGGGAAGGGGGTGAACTTAACTTCCTTCGTCACCTTTCTCCTGAGGTTAAGGTCAGTAGACTTCCACGACATCCTTTGTTCCCGGACACTGGCGATGCTTTTCTTTCTCCTTGATCCCTTTTTCACATCCATCTCTAGCCACACCTTTGTCTTCTTTATTTTGCTCCCTCCTTGCCCTTCCCACCTGCACCACTAACTCATAGCTGCCTCATCTGAGCAGATGGCATGGTCTGTTGGTGCCAACACAGGGCACAGTAAAACAAGGCAAAACCAAACCAAACCACAAGTTACCAGAGAAGGACCTTCCACCAGGATGTGAGAGGCTGGCAGAGACGACATGAAGTCCCCAGTCAAGTCATCTCCACGGCATAGCTCAGATGATGAACAAGCAAGCCAGGACGTGCCCATGCTTCCCAGCTGCCTTGGTGGACTGAACACATTGTGTCCACAGAGCCTCTTCTTGCTCCAAACCTGGTCCCCACTGCCTGCACCAACACCAGGCACAGAAGATAAAGAGGCCAGGCTTCCTTCTAGCCATTCCTCATGTCCTATGTCCCTTCAGTTTTTGCATTTTTGGAAAAGTAGGGGTATGGAGGAGTTAAAACTCTAAGTGTGGCTTCTTCCTCCTAGAATTTATGCTAATCAAAACACTGGCTCACAAGGCAGTTTGAAAAGGAAGTGCAGGCATTTTGGACAGAGATTCCATCTCTGTCCGCACTTGTCACAGTGTACCTCTGATGTTAAGATCCGTGACACTGTCCAGCACTCTGTCACTTAACTCCAAGAGTGGGCATGACCCAATGGAATGAATCTCAAGGCATAGCAGTGTCCTCACAAGGGTCCTTAGAAGAGCTCTATTTTAGTCTCGTTGCTTGGGGATGATCTGGGCAGGCTTTCCCACAGTTGTGAATGAGCTATGAATCTTCTACACTACAAAATGTTCTTCACTGGGAAATGCAGTCAGGCTAAATGCACACGGTCAGATTCAAGATTCCTGACATGGCCTCCAAAAGTGTTGTCCATCTCACCTCACCTTCCTTCACTTAAGAGACACCACAGTGTTTGCTGTCCCCCGGCCTCTGCACAGATGGCTTGACAGGGAAGCACTATTTCTCTTCCACTTCAGTATCTCTGGGCTTCTCATCAGTTATGTCTGAGCAAGGCTCTCGCTGCCTTCTGAAAATTGAATCTGACCATGAACAAGAACGTGATGGAATCCAGAACCAAGTTGACCTAGGGTCAAATCTCTGCTCATTCCTGAGTCAAAGCTCAATGTCCTGACCTACGATAAGGGGATTTTCAGACTTTCAGACTAGTCTAGCTTGTTATAGGAACAGACACATACTGCACACTCAAATTCAGCAACCACTTTTTACTGTTTTCTGATAGTCTGTTTGCCCTTCCATCTTAGACTGGCATAGATAACTCTTTCCATCCCCGTGTTCCCAACTGTATGTCGTCTTAAAATATGCTTTATTTAATTGAAATTTATGGATGTTAGAATGTACCCATTTATTTAAACACAAATATAAACACCGGTGAATGTGGGACATTTCCATCATTCCTCAGTGTCCCTTGTACCATGATGCCAGGCAACCCCTGATCACTTCCTACTGCTGTGGCTATAGTGCTTTCCCCTAGAGCTTCCTGCAGACACAGTTACTTACCTTCGCATTCTTTTGTGCCTGACTCCCTTCACTCAGTAGGATGTTTTGAGATTCTTCGCATGTATCATTAGTTGGATCACTACAGCTACATTTTCTTTTGGAGACAGGGTCTCACATAGCCCAGGCTAGCCTCAGAACTCACTGTGAGGCCAAGGATGATCTTGAATTCCTCACTACACTTCCCCAGTGCTGGGATTACATGTATGAATCATGCTGCCTGGTTTATGCAGTGCTATGCAAACGCTCTACCAACTGAGCTGTATCCCAAGCCCCTTCTCTTTGCTGTATTTTATCTTTGTATTATGAGTTTTCTAATTCCTCCACTAACCTACAAGGCCCTCAAATTACATTTGAATTCTTTCCTGGGTAGACATAGTAACCTTTGTAAAGGGGAGAGGAGGGGCGCGTGGAGAATTGGCTAATGTCTTATTGCAATCTTGTCAACTGTCCACCCCCGGAATCCCTAATATTGGGGATCCCCACTCACAATCCCCAGAAGAACCCAACCCACGGGCACTTACAGCAGCCAGTCCACCGCCACCAGCAGACTGATATCCTCCGTCGGCAGGCCCACGGCTGTGAGAATGAGGAGCATGGTGACCAGCCCAGCGCTGGGAATACTGGCTGCACCAATGCTCGCCAGGGTGGCCGTAAGGCTGCAAGGACAGAGAAGCCCAGGTCACAGGAAGAGAAAGAGTCTTGGCGATCTTAGAGATATTTTAAAAAACAGCAACAACACCACCTTCCAATTTTCCTCCAAATATTAAAAATACCTCCCTTTTTTTTCTCCAGAGAATAAAGAAATATGAAATACTAATACCCAGGAACTGAGGTCAACGATGAAGGGCACTTATAAATTCACAGATTGGAGTCATATCCTTGGCATGACACCCAGTTAGTCTAATGTACACAGGACTAAAGCAGGTAAAGTTCTAAAATCAGACATGGAAGTATTAAAAATGAAGAAATAAATCGCCCCCATCCCTCCTGTGGGAACACAACTGCACTCAATTCTGGTGATGCCTCCATGAATCTGTGGGCGCCCCAGTTCTTCAGACTGTGTGGCCAGAGTCTGAGTAGGTCATTGCCAATGTTAGCATGGGAACTTGGAACAGAAAATATCCAGAACCAACTCATAGGGGGAGGCGAACAACATATTCCAAGATACATTCAGTTTCACTTGCCTGGCCATTTCTCCCAAGGCTGGAAAACGCATTAGTCAGAAAGAGGGTGCCATATCATGGTAACGGAATAAAGAAAGATTTCTCAACTTTTCTCTCTTTTCATCAACTTTTCAGGCAATATTAGGAGCATACCTGGCACCATTTTGAACTCTTTTCCCAGAGTTTAAAGTTTAATCTTGGGTTCAGGTGTCCTGTCTACATACCAAAGGGTTTCCGAGGACCACCAACTGGCAGTGACTTTTCTCATCTTTGTACTTTGTTTTACAGAAGCAATCATTTCTTCTTTTTATTTGTTAACTGTTTGTGAGTATGTATGTTGGGGTGTACATGAACATATGAGTATATATGTTGTAGAGGTCAGAGGACAATCTCTGATGCTACCCTCAGATACAATCCACCCTCTTGGAGACAGGATTTCTCATTGGGTTAGAGCTCACCAGCTGGCAGCTGCCTCCTAGGTATCTGCTGGCTTCTCTACTCTCCATGTTAGCACTAAACACACTTGTTCCCATACCTAGTGCTTTTATGTGGGTTTGGGGATCTAGCTCAGGTCCTTGTGTTTGACAAGTATGCCATATCCTGAGATCCAGGGCTGATGCTTCTGAATAGAACAGTCTTCTGAAAATAGGACTCCCATGTGACTTTGTGTGTACCGAAACAATGAGGGTTGCCAGCTTTGTAGTTAAAACATTACAATATTTCTAGAGCAGGCACTCCAGGCTCGAGGGAGGTTTTGGCCAAGTCGGGCCATCCGTGTGGCCCAGCCTAGAACCCCAAGACTTGTAACTGAGAACAATTTGAATGTCCCTGGAGCTCCAAGGGACTGGCATGTGTGTTGTATTTTGCTACCCCTTTCGGGTTTATTGCATGCCTAGGTACATGCAATGCAAAACATATCTGTACCCTTTCCTGTCACACCAGTGATCATGTCTGTGCCTGTCATACCAATACGGAGCCGGTATATTTCAGAGAACTCCATTTGAGACAGCAGATACAGGGCGTAGCAGTTTTTTGAACTTAAACAACCTAAGTTCAAATCTTAGCTCTACCACTTGTCAACAACATACAAAATTTGGGCAACTGTATTCCTTTGTATCTTGACTTCCTCATCCATGCAAAGGATAAATGAGGGTTTCTCTTTCATGGAGAGGCCAGTGGCTTTTAGAAACCAATAAGTACACGGGCACTTAAGAGAGGTAGGGCACATTACAAACCTCAAGCCAAGTAATCAGTCATTCTTATCGGGAACTTGAGGACAAGGTGAGACAGCTGTGGGAGTGAAACTTCCCTAAAGTCCCAGACAGTAGAGTCTCTTCCCCAGTATTGACAGGACAGAAAGGAAGAGGGGATTCCCAGGCTCCAGTCATCCTTAGCCTTGGCTGTTTGCCTTACAATATGGGTTGCTTTGGTCATGAGTCACTCTTACAAACACTGTGAAAAATCTTGGGAGTCAAATATTAATACCCCCCCCCTCTTATGGACAGTATTATCTAGAAAAATTCTCAGCCTGCTCCTGGTCCCTTGACCCATTCTGCTTTGTCTGGGATTCCACTCCCCTGGCTGGCTTCTCTCGAGGCTGGTTGCTGGAGGCTGTGCCAAGCGCTGTGCACACAACATCAAAGCAGAATCTCACAGTAACCATGCAGGGCACATAAACAGCTTCTTTCACTATGAGACAACCAGGGATTTAGGGATCAGGTAACTTAGGGTCACACAAATTCAATGTGGTCTTCTGGGATTTGAACACCCCTCTGATTCTGCTACATGCTGGCTCTTGATGGACCTGGAAGTTCTACAACTTAGTAAATATACAGAAAGTTCTTAGTCATTGTATTCCTACATGAGGGAGAAGAGAGAATTAGGATTTACACAGTAGCACAGCATAAAGCTAGACTTGGTTATTTTTTTCCCAAAATACATTGCAGGCAGAGAACTGTGCATATGCCATGCAGGTGCCTATGTAAGCAGATGTCTACAATTAAGGAGAATTTGGCTAAATTTATTCAGAGGCAAAGACTTAAACATATATAGTCAACTTTATCCTTTGCTCATGAAATTTCGCAACAGTAGCATTGTTAATATGAAATAAATTACAAGTAGATGGAATTCTGTAATATCAGTGAAATTTCAGTCTCTCAGTCACTGCTCTGATTCTAATCTCATAGTGAGCACTGGAGGGTAAGCCTGGTTGCTGTCAGGGCCAAAATGAAAGGACATAAAGCTACCACTGCTTGGCCAAGAGCTTCATTAAGTCAAGAGTTTTCACACGTGGGAAGTTGGAAGTCTCATGTGATATCTGTTTGGACAAGATTCATGCTTCATACTGGGATCTGAAGCAAGTTTTCCATCCTGAGTAATTTGTGGCACTCACTGTGTCACAGCTGCTTTCTCATTTCATATTATAGGACAACGGTTATATTTTATTGAATGTCACTGTGTAGGAACAATTCCAATAGTTCCCATCTACTGATATGTGATATGTATCATGTATGATGCTCCTGACCACCCTGATTCTGTGGTTGCTGCTGTCAGGGTTCAGAAGAAGAGGTGGAGGTTCCACTCTAGCATATACAGTACGAGAAATCAACATTCAAAGGCAGCCCAACCGCATTATACCAGAGGCAGTGTGGCCCACATTTAGGGAGCCTGGGTTTGAATCCTACTGCACCACTAATAGACATGATCTTGGGCAAGCTTTTTCTTATGATTATTTTTTTTTATCACCAGCTAAGATAGACAGAACACAATACCCATTTTTCTAAAGCCACCCCAAAGGCCACAAATTAAGATCCTCAGTAAGCAGAAGAATATATCAGAATTTGGGAAACTGAATTTTAGCTAGCCTCTAGATGGCTGGACTCTCTGAGTCCTGGTGTCCTCATTTGCCAGGTGAGGTGGCTTCACAGGGCATTATTTGTATTTCCAGATCATGTGTTAAATCTGGCGAGGTTTCATTTTCTTTGTTTTCTTACTTAGTTGTACAGCCAAGCTCTGATGTGTATGGAATGCTCATTAAAAATCTTCTGGAATGGCTATCAGGAAGGAACTGGTTACCCAGCAAAAATAGTCCCAAGCTGTCTGAAAGGCTCCCAGATAGACAAATGAGGCACAGCTCTGACAGGGCAGATCCTCTGGGGTATTAACTCATAAAACACTGAGAATTTCAGTTCCCAGTGCCAATAACCTACAGGTAGAGAAATCAGAAAGAAATGAACGTCATCTCTTTATAAGTGGCACCTAAGGCCACCAAAGACCTACCCGAGAATGAGCTGGTACATCAGCTGTGGGCCAGACAGACACACACCAGCTGTCAGCAGAATTTCTAAAGCAGAGGAGGACCATGCTGTTCAGGATCTGACAGGAGGAAAAGGCCACTATATGGATCTGGACACATAGGATATGGCCTCTTCCTCATGTACAATGTAGATGAGACCAACAAAACTGTTATTCTAAGAGCTTCCTTTGAGTTAAAGTCAGGAAGGAAAAAGTACAAAATGGAAAGATGTTGCCTAAGGAGTCATCATGTGACTCTGGTCTGTGGCATCGACAACCCTGAAAACTAGGTAGGGTGTGCATACAAACACCCGTAGGCTTGTATGGCCATCCTTCCTTTTCAGACTGCTGGGAATGTCTGAAGGGAGACATGAAGAATGCCAGCTCAGGGGCCCCAGAGGCCTGGAGCTGTTCTCATTTGAGAAACTGAAAGTGATTTCCCTGTCAACCTAATCTATTCTCTGAGTAAGTCAGTGGGGCCAGGATTATCGTTCTTTGGAATTTTCTCTTGCCAGCAAGTACATTGATTACACAGACTGTAATCCACCTATCTGTTGCATTCACTGATCTCATAGAATCTGAGAGAGAAAGGAAATGTAATTCACATCATCCCAAAGCTATAACTTTATATGTCTTAAAGCCACAGGCAGTAGATAGTAGGTTACCAGGCCAGGCCTGGGTGTTAAGGAGCAGGGGTAGTCAGTAAATGGAAAGCACCTGCCTTAGAAGACGTTAACGATCTAATTATTTTACAGCATATTACAAAGCAAACAGCAAGGCTCTGGGCTTGCTTCAGCCCACCAACCGCCAATTCACAGTCCCCAGTTCTAAAGACCTTCCTCATTTGTAGATGAGGACTTTGAGACTCTAGGAGTGGGAGTGAGATGTAAGTGGGACCAGGAGGTAGTTAACTGCTTTTTATTTGTTTGTTTTGCTTTGTTTTTCTTCTACTTCAATTAGTGGCAGAGACTGCCTTCTGACTTACCAGAATAGAAGCTCCTAGTTCGAGTAGATGTGACGATACTAAAATGATGTTGTGGTACAGTGTCAGTACAACACTACTCGGTTTGGAGACTGAAGCTTTCAATGACTCTACCTACAAATAAGATCTGAGTCTGTGGAGAAGAGGCTCATTTTAGATGAGCTCTCAAGACAATGTTCTCAATTAAAAAAATAAATAAAGACAGCGAGTAAATAAAAGCTTTAGTGAAAGCAGAACCGTGTGCCACTTATTTACAAAAAAAAAAAAAAGTATTTACTCAACTACTCTATGCTGTACTGAGGAATCTTTGTTGTTCATCCTGCACCTTGGAATAGTGAAAGATGCATGTTTTAAATATTAATTTGGCATGTCTAGGTGTTTATACAGAACATGTATGGGGATAAGAGAACAACTTAAAGGAGTTAGTTGTCTTTTTATGTAGGACCTCAGGGTTAATATCTGGTGGCAAGCACCTTTCATCCACTGAACTATCTCACCTACCCAAGAAGGGAACATATTTTAATAACAGAATAACTGGACCCAGAATATGTAAAAGTCACCACAGCCACAGCCATGTCAGCTCATGAGTAGCCTTGGATAAGCCACAATACTTCCAACCTTGTGTGTTGGATAAGCATAGAAATAACTGTATGGCCAAATTTATAGGACTGTTAATAGTCAAATGGGATCTGGGCACCAGTGGGCATGTGCAATAATACACACAGATGGGACCGACTCCCTTTCCTGCCTGCTACAACCTTCTCCCTTTGAAGTCTGCCAGTAATTCCTTCACTGTGTTCTCACTAGAGCCGAAACTCAAGGAGCTTCTGCCAAGTGAGGGTAGTATGGCGCGGGACTGGGGGAGACAATGTCTCTGTTTCCTCTGCATGCACTCACGTCACTCACCTCACAGTCACAATCTGACCTCCATCCAGGATGACCCCATTCATCTGGGCTATGAAGATGGCTGCCACGGCCTCGTAAAGGGCTGTGCCGTCCATGTTAATGGTTGCTCCCACTGGGAGGACGAATCTGGTCACACGCTTGTCAATCCCTAGATTATCTTCCAAGCAACGGAAGGTAACAGGCAAAGTTCCAGCACTAGGGGCGAGAGAAGAGGAGAGAGAGAGAGAGAGAGAGAGAGAGAGAGAGAGAGAGAGAGAGAGAGAGAGAGAGAGAGAGAGAGAGAGAGAGAGAGAGAGAGAGAGAGAGAGAGAGAGAGAGAGAGAGAGACTCTGTTTTAGAGGCAGGACAAAGTACTCACCAGAATGACACAGCAAAAAAAAAAAAAAGAAAAGAAAAGAAAAGAAAAAATTTAGCAGTAACTAGGACCAATTCTGATTCAGCTGCTGATAGGCAACACAATATTTAGTTGGTTCAGGTTTCTCAGAGCTACTCAGTGCCTGCCAAATCCTCTGTCCTTCAGTCCCTGTTTCCATCTTAGGGTAAATCTTGAAGCACTTCTGATTGTGCACACGAATTGGGCTGTGAAAAAATTATGTCAGCTGTCAACAGCAAAACATAATGAGGGACTTTTGAATGACCCACAGTCCCATGCCAGAAATGCTGTTCCAATAAAATGACCGCATGGACTGCGTCCAGCCCCTGGGATTCATCTTGATTTGGGCTCACTAACTGGGAGAATGCTGGACAAACATGTTGGACACCTTTTAGTATGAACCCAAGCTTTGAACAGACCACTGGGGAGCCTGACATACAGCTAAACTCCCAGACACATGGCCACCAGCCAATCCTAAGTCTCTGCCATGACACGGCAGGAAATCATGTGATCTGTAGCTAAAGGTGGTGTGGAGTGACTTCACTCTCAGTCCTCCCGGGCATTGGCTGGTGATCCACCCACATGGCCCACCCTTAGAGGCTGGAACATAGGACACCTAAGAGAACAAGGCTTGCTCACGTCCACACCATTACATCCTTGTAGACAATGGTGTGGAAGAGATTAGGGTTTAAAGAATGTTTAAACCAAGCTAAGGAAGCGAGCAACACGGGCTGCTTTATAGTTTGTCTTGCTTTCATTACTTTTATCATATCTCAGGCGGCATTTTGGAGGTATTTTCAAGCCCTGGCCATAGTTACCCCCTCACACTGGTTATAAATGGGGTGCCAACAAGACTGGTCACATTCTGAAGGATCTCAGTTTCTCAGAGTGGGAGAAAAAGATGAGCTTAGAACTGTGCTGATTCCAGGGCCTACTCAGGACCGATTAATCTGGAAGCTATAAGATAAGAGACGCCCAAGTCTACATCTTAAACTGACCATGGAGCCATCTTACCAGATAGAAAGAACATCTTTTGTGGTTACAGGTCAGGGCTCTGTAATACCTCCTGTTGGTCTTACAGTAGGAGAAGTCAGTTGACTAGGTGGTATGTGTGTTGGGGGGGGGGGTTGTTTACCAAAGCCTTATTAACCCAAGTAAAAAGTGAGGGTTTGTTCTCATTTGCATGCAGGAGATACCATTGTCCTGGCTTGCTGCCTCCACTGTTTCTATTAGAAGCCGGTGGTGTCCTTGTGTTCCCCTCAGTTCCTCTCCCCACTTCCTGGGACTGTTTCAGAGGGTTTCCTAGATACCATAACTGGTCTAACATGGCTACCTAGTCATTGTTGGTGGCTGGGATCCTCAAACATATTGCCCAGAGCTCACCCCCTGGATCACTAAAACGTATTAAGTTTTCTTGTTACGTTTATTTTTTCCAAAATATCATCAACGGGTCTTGGCCACAGAGACTGGAGAAATGATTTGTGAAGCATGGAGACAGCCCCTATTCTTCTACTGAGCAGGTTTCATGTTTATATCCTCCAAAACCACATAGACTCAACGGGCCCAGACGAGTCCTTGAGAACGTTAGGGCTTTCCTATGCAGACAGGATGACACTCTGGCATTGCTTTTTGGCTCCCATCTGAGAGGCCCAATGATGTTCTAATAATAATGTCCAATACTGAGATTCTTCCTGTGAAATGATACACCCCCCCCCCCCAGCATGCTCTGAAGCCAGAGATCTGGAACACAGTCCTCTCTGATGCTGGTCTCCATATTCATCAAAGAGCCAGTCAGCTACCCTCAGTGTTACTATTGTTGTTATGACAGCTCTGTTTGGAACCTTTATGATGTAAAGTTTAAGTGGATACAGGCTATTTGGATGGACCTTGAGGCTCTTAAACCTTGACTGTTTCTAGTCCCACCCCTGCTACTGGATTGTCACCATGAGAAACAAAGAGCTCCCACCACTGTGAACAGACCTGTTCACATTTCCATCTCTTTCTCTCTACAGGAAGAGTGGAGAAGAAGTTGTCTTGTCTTTTAAAATTACCAGGATAACTGGCTATTCAAAAGGAAAACAATAATAATTTTTGAAATAATTTAAGCACAAATTCCTGAAAGCATTAGAAAAAAACATAAAGCATTGTGCTATAATTGTGGATAGAAAATTTTTTTTGAGCAGAACTGAGTTTTTAAATAATAATAATAATAATAATAATAATAATAATAATAATAAAGTATTCACAGCTTTTAATATATACAAATAAAATACGTTCAGTGCCAAGAGTTAGTACTTATTTCCAAGGCAGATGTCTAGGAGGGAGGTTTCTTATCTGTAGCATTTGATGTAAGAGTTAATAATTCATATGCATAATGTGAGTTTGAAAACCATCCAGGAGAGGATGAGTACCCACAAAGAAAATCAAGCTGGCTCACACATGACTCAAGAGGCAAGGAATGGGGAGGAAAAGGCAGTAAGAAATAAAAAGATGTTTTCCCCCATCTGTAATCAAATACATGCAAATTTTCTGAATAGTTTTCCCACCAATAAGACTGGAATGCATCAAAGCAACACAGATGTGGAATACCCAGCTCTGGTGAGTGGGTGGGGAAGGACACTCAAACGCAGTTGGTGGGAACATTACATTCTGGACTTGCTGAAGTGTTCATCGGCAGTGCTTATGAAAACAGCCAGTGAGCACCCCCGACTCAGAAAGTCCAGGTCTAGGGTGTGTCCTGCCGCCATCATCAGAGACCCCGGCAGAGACGTTTGTCAGAGCCCTGTTTAACCAGCATGCTTTAGATGTACACCTCCGGGCATGTGCAGCCTAATTATTATGATTTCATTCTATTTTACATGTTCGAATGCTTGACCTACATGTATGGATGTGTATGCCTGGTACCAAAGGAAGCCAAAAGAGGGTGTTGGATCTCCATGGGTTGGAGATACAGGTGGCTGTGAGCTGCCATTCAAGTACTGGAAACTGAACTCAAGACCTCTGCAAGAGCAGCAAATGCTCTTTAACTGCTAAGCCATCTCTCCAGCCTTTCATGTCTTGTATAATATAATGAAGTTCACAGAAGAGTAGCAAAGATCTATATTAATAGATACGATTTTCATGGTCTCTTGAGCCAGGAAAACAAATAGAAGTGTCTAGAGTAGCATAGTATGAAATGGAAGATTTATAAATGCGAAGATTAACTGCAAGGTTATTGCCTACTGATATTAGCCAAAGAAATACTTATCTGGTGAGGTTCACTGTCTTCTTCAAAATTTTATTCATTGTCTGAACCTTGTCACTATTGTGACATACCACATTTACGATCGGATAACAAAATAAGGTTGGCTTTTATTCGCAGGGGGATGGTTAACTTCTCTGAAGAGAAGCATTTTCATGGATATGGGCATTTATCTACAGAGAATTTAAAACATCAGGAAGCAAGAGGGAAATTTTGACGTGTTTCCCCTAACCTCTGGAAACAGGATACTAAATCTGGTAGCCAGTATTGCACACATTTCAGCCTTTTGCTGAAAGCTCACATTCTAGTCATACTGAATTCTTACCGGCTTGCAATACGCAAATACAATTTGGCTTCCCACTGGACTCTCAGGTCACTGAGAAGACTCTGACAGCCTGCACAGGGCCTTGGAAGGTCCAGTCATGCTGTGCCACTGAGTGGGGATGTCACCAGCAGGAAACAGTCACAGGCTCAGCAGCTGGACCTGGTGCTCTCCCACTGTGGGTTTCAGCATTTGCTGGGCTCTGAGTTGCCTGGTGTTTTATGCTCACAGCTCAATTTCATGACACTAAGACACATCTTCAGAAGTAAAACACCGATTTCAGTCTTTGAAATTCTAAGATTCTGGATGCACTTTTTCCGCCCTCCGTTTTGTTGTGTTTTGTATAACATTTGTCCAAGATTATATTAAAGTTTATTTTTGTTTCCTATATTTGAGGTCCTTGTTGATTCCCTAGGCCTTGAAAATATATAAAGAAGCAGGAAGTGTCTATCAGGGTCAAGTCATTTAAACTGGATCTGAGGTGGGCAGGATTAGGGTAGAATTGTTCCTTAAGGGGTTTGTCAAAGAACTGGCTGGTTTCTAATTGTTGGGGTGGGGTGGGGATTCACCATTTACCCCGTGGAAGTTGGTTCTCCTGGCGTTGGTGAGAACTCAGCAGCTGCACGGAAGACCTGGGTCCAATTCTCAGCACCCAGATCACACAGTACACAATTGCTTATAACTCCCTCTTCTGGCTTTTTGGGGGACACCTGCCATGCACACAGAGCCCATACATGTGCAGTCACTCCCTCACACACACAATACAAAAATAGACATATCATTTAAAACATAAGTTGATTGTCTTACTTTTGAAAAATTATTAGCCAAAACCTCAAGAGGTTTTTCTTTAAGAAAACAAAACAAAAAAAGAATTCTAAATCACAGGTGAGATGTTAAGTGAACAACATCATGCTACACCCTCTGGATAATATTTATGGCTATGTTACCTTAGTGCTTCATGTAACATGTAACGTTGGGCATGTGAATTCACAGCATGCAACATCTAAACACTTAATATCAGGCCGTGTTTCTAGGCCAGTAGCAGACCACCCACAGGCTAACCAGGAGCTTCAGCAGTGTGCAGGAGAAGCCAAAGGTCCAACATGTTCACCTTGTAGAAAATATTCCCTTATGTTGTGAAAAGGTGTGAATTTAGAGAAGATTTGGGAGAGAAACAGGAAGCAGCCAATGGAACAAAAAGAACCAAACGTGGAGAAAGGTATTTTCTCCTGTCCTCTACCTGGAAGCGGTTCCCAGAGCAGTGATCCAGGCTTGGAAGATGCCAGCAAAAAAGGAGAATGGGTTTTTTCTGGTCACTACAAAGTAAATCAAGGGGAGAAAGATGCCCCCGTGAATGATGAGGCCCACGATCACCGTGATCATGTACATCCCCAGCTGCCTAGCAACCACTTCTAAGTCCTTGATGGCGATGATCTTCCCACAAATCAAGCAGGCGATACCCAGAGGGGAGTACCTGAAAAACATAAAGACAACAGGAGCTTTGAAGACACCATTAAGAGGTTAGGGACCTAAACCCCACCTGGGGACCTGCA
The DNA here is from genome assembly GCF_900095145.1 of Mus pahari. Classification (NCBI taxonomy): domain Eukaryota; kingdom Metazoa; phylum Chordata; class Mammalia; order Rodentia; family Muridae; genus Mus; species Mus pahari. Next base: position 86,850,044 of record NC_034592.1, on the reverse strand, counting down.
CCTGGAGGAAAACCCTTCCTCTTTTGATTTATTCATTTATTTCTCTACATAGACACACACACACACACACACACACACACACACACACACACACACACACACTGTTTTGCTGAGAAAGAACACAAGATCCAATACTTTGAATTGACCGGCTTAACTGTTTTATGGATCTGCTGACGCATGTTCCGGCGATTAAGTCCAAAGGCAAACTTTATTGCTAAGGTGAGTTTTAGGAATAAAGGGGGGGCATGCCTGACATCCTTTAGTTTATCTTTCTGCAAACACTGAGTTAAAGGCCGAGAGCTACAGATTGTGTTTCTGGAATCTCATTTGATATCCTTGATCTTTAACTCCTTCTTAGAATTTGGGAAATAACTGAGACTTGTGAAATGTTCATTGTTTTTAATCCTGGAAGCTGAGGAGCGTATTTAAAATGATGGAGGGGTCGGGGAAAAGACAGGGAAGGAATAAGAGAGAGGTGGCTGCCAACATTAAAGCCCAGGAGTACATTTAGAGAAATGTGGTTTTGTGACTTTCCAGCCTCAGAGTCTTTCTCCTGCCATAAGAGCAGGAACACTGGCTCCCGTTCATTGTATTTCAGGCACGCAGAGCCTCACTTAGCCTTCCCGCAGTCCTTCAAGTTGAACATCAGGGTTATTACTTAGTAATTAAGGAAACCATCACTTGGAAAAGTTCAGTCACTAGCCCACGCCCACGGAGCCAGAAGGAGAACCATGGCACTTTGTGAAAGCCCAGAAGTCGGGGGGGTTTCCTTACCAAGCCAAACGTCTTCCCTTTAGTGCACTGTCCTGGTTCCTTGTAAGCAAGCAGGCATTCACCATACAGCAGTTTATCCAATACTGACATTGGTATGCTGTTGTTATCTTATAGAGGGGCTTGGAAACTGTCCTGTTCCCACTGGTGGGAAAACTCTCTCATCTCAACTTTAGGTTTTGCTTGTCTGGGGTCATTCTTTATTATAATTATATCACCACCACCACCACCACCACCATCACCATCACCAGCTGCAGCTATTGGAGGTGCTGCTAAGCCTGAATTTACTCACACTGTGATGGTGTCTTACTGAAATAAGATATTTGTAGGAAGATTAACACCTCATTAACAATTATAGACACATTTTTGAGAATAGCTAAGGAAGAAATAAAATCCCCAGACATGGATCCCAACAGTGGGGTCAGGAAAGAAAGGACCATCTAAGCAGACCCTTTCCCGCTTTGTTTCTTCCTCCCTCCCTCCTTCCTTCTCTCTTCTTTTCCCCTCCCTCCCTCCCTTCCTTCTTCCCCCCTTTCCTTCCTTCTTTCCTTCCTTCCCTTCTTCCTTTTGGCAATCAGGTCACACCCCAGGCCTTTCCCAAGTTAAACAAAGGCTACAGAGAACAGACACGAGTCCTTAAATGCAGAAAAGACAGACTTTGTCCAGCCTTGCCCTGGCTTCAGGACCCCATTCAGTAACATATTTTCATTTTTCAGATGTGCATCAAGGCTGAAAGAGGCTGAGTCCAACATCATCAGGCAACTGTAAGGCTCAACCTTTTGCATATGCGTCCATGTACCCTGCTGAGTCTCCCTCTCATCCTTCTCAGCTTCAATCCTTGCTCTTCACGGGGTTTCATGACAGTGTCTGTTGGCACATACCTGGGCTCAAGTCCTCTCCTGGTCCATGCTTTCTTATCCAAGCCTGAGTTAATGAGACTCTCTAAAACCTCTCACTCCCAATGGTAGATGGTTTTGTGAGCAAACCCCCTTCAGACAGAGCCTATTCGTAACCAACAGCAACAAAGCAGAACATTAGTGTGGCTCTGCTCTTTCTTGCGGGCCTTCCAGCCTGACCCTTGCTTGTCTCTCTCCTGGGGTGCAAGCTGGCCAGGTTTGAAAACTGCTTCTCTAGACATTAATAAGACTGTGAAACAAGCTTTCTGTCATGACATCAAACCCTCCTTCTGGCCGTTTGATATTCTTCTGGTGTGCCCATAGTCACAACATCTCATAAATCAGCTATGGAGTCCCAGAGGCCAGCACTTTGTCTTTGAGACTGTAAAATAACTGAAGAGAATGCACCTTCCTATAAAGCCCTGAAGGACTCATCTTCATAAACCAAGAGATCAATTCTTTCCCCAGCACCAGTCAGCCTTCCAGGCTGTCCACCGAAACAGTTATGAGTGGTTTAGGATGCTATTCAATTTTCTTTCATTTCCCCTCCTCCTCTTCCCAGGTCAGGTAAATTTTTAGAATGAACAAAACATGTTTTCAAGGTACTTTGTCAAGGAAGATCAGCTCTAAAGTCCCCCAGAGGGAGCACATTGGAGCCAGATGGACTAGAGCAAAGTCAAGGCCTACCTTAGGAGCACCCAGTGGGCAGGGTTTGGGCAGTGGGAGTGGGCACCAGCTCCCACTGGAGATCGTATTAGCGAAGGCCACAAGGTGAGGCATAAGAGCTAGGGAATATGGAATGCTACTCCTAGTAGCACTCAAACATCTAAAATAAAATTAAATAATAATGTACAGTCCATCCCTAAGAGGATGAGTGTTAATGGGCCATAAAAGAGCCTTTGCCCTTTGACTTTGGGCCATTACTTCCCTACACCTGACTTGAGCTCTATTCCTGGGCTTCTTTACCAATAAATGAGCTCATTGGAGATGAGACTTCATGGAAAAGAATGGGGAGAAATGCCCAAAGTCAAAGTTACCACTCAAAACTTCTGAGATGAAACAAAAAAGACCACAGGTTAGTATATATAAAGGCTTAAGGCTCCACCCAAGAATTCTAAAGCCACATGGCATTCAGTAATGATTGGGTTCCTTTTCAATTCAGAAAGAAAAGACATCGTCATTGGGACAGAAGTAGGGAATGTCTCCACGTTACCCACAGGTGGGCTGTATTCTCCACTCTGGTCCCTGCTTATAAGGCCACTATTCATGTACAGTGTATGTGTCATCCATCCCAGCCTCCACTCTGTGAATCTTGACCCTCCTTTGTGGAAGGGTCCCACCAAGGTGACCTCTGCAGGGATGCTTTCCACCTCACAAGCACAGCCTCACCCACAGCATTTAAGCTATCCAGAACCCAGTCAAGGTCCGTGTACCCATGCCCAGCTGTGTCACAATGCCCTGAACTGCCTGATATCAAGGTGTGTGCCCTGGACTCCCACCAGAGACTAGCACTAGGACTTCTATGTTTTAAATGCATTCTCCCAGATAATTCTGATCCAATGGAGAGTTGATATTTCATGAGCAAAATTCTCATTTGCAAGTGAGAAATGCAAATATTCCTTGGCTAGCCTTTGGAATCCATTCCCCTCGGCTCCCATTTATGTCAGACCAGTGAGATCCTAAGTCACTAACTTGGCACTTTCAGGCTTGGTGCAGATGGTTAGACAGATGTGTGAAGTGTAGCTAAGCGGAGACACCTTCTCACAGTGCCATCCTATAGTCACACTGGCTTGGTCTCACATGTTTCTAGAGACACTGTCACTGTCCAGGCTCTAGAAATGCAGTTGTTAATTTCAGCTACTGTTAAGAATTGCAACTAGCCGGGCGTGGTGGCGCATGCCTTTAATCCCAGCACTCGGGAGGCTGAGGCAGGCAGATTTCTGAGTTCCAGGCCAGCCTGGTCTACAAAGTGAGTTCCAGGACAGCCAGGGCTAGACAGAGAAACCCTGTCTCAAAAAAAGAATTACAACTAATAGGAAGAAGTGACAAGTACTTCACACAGCCTCCAGGTCTGCTGCCCCACCCCCAGAGGATTCCTACCACAATTCAATGAAATCTACTTCCTCAGGGACCCAGAGAGCCCTGGGAGCACTGACCCCCACCTGCCTCTCCACCCCCACTCCTTCCACCATTTTTAAGCTTCCTCACTGCACTGGCTCTAGATCTTTGTTGTGACCCATAATTACCTTTCACTTCCTGCTTCCTTTCCTCGGACTCCTCCCAGATTTTCACCTTTCTGCCAGGTCTTGACCATGCCTCATTCCCACACACCCCATCCTGGCCACTCGGGTCTACTTCTCCTACTCTCTACCCCACAGCCCTACTTTTGTTGTCTGCATTACTAGCTGAATTCATATTTGGTTCCTTTAGTCTGTCTTCCCCTCCCTTCTATCACGAGAATGTGAGGCCCATGTAGGCAGAAACCCTCTGTGGTATTCATCAATATAGCACACCACGGTCCATTTAGAAGGGATTATTTACTGAGTGAAAGAGCAAATGGGTTGGGGGAAAAGTTCTTTGCTTTTACCAAATTTCAGTTAGATCCTTCCTTCTGTAGGATCTGTTTGATTCCTTTTTAAAAAAAAAAAAAAATAGTTCAGCAAAGAACCCCACTGAGTCAGCTTAGCAAGAATCCCCATCCTCCATGTGTAGCTCTTCATTTCTAATCATGTTCCTCACAGTTTACCATCCCCAAGTGGTGCCTGGCTTCCCTGGCCTGACTTCAACAAGTATTCTGACAGGGTCTTAACAGAGTCCTCTGACTCTGGATACACCCCTACTCCATTGGTTATAAATTCCTACCTTCCCAGGACATCTGGGTTTGAGCCTAGCCCCTCTCCATCGCTGTAAAAACACATTGCTATGGTCCTTATACACTTGGAGGCAGCCCTGCAGAAAGCATTGCTTCACTGAATGTTCTTTCCTTAAATAGTACGGATGGTGGAGAGGCAGTAGTCAAGGGCAGAAACAAAGGAAGGGCAGAAACTTCTCTTCCTGAGAGAGGAAGACTATGGGAAGTTTTAAGCTTTTCAGAGTTTGAAAAAACAGTTTTAAGGAATTTTCAAAAAATGAGGATATGAAACTTACAACAAAATTATGGGGTTTTCAGACTTCTTAAAGAACTACCATGCACAGAGGTGCTAGGGCTCTGGCTCTGGCATTGATGGTGATAATGATCGCAATGGAATAACCACAGGACCATTTACAGAAAGAAGTGCTGTGGTCCTTCTGGACACAGAACAGGTTTAGTGACTGGGTTCCCATCTCACCTAATTCTCTGAGCAACTTCATGACATGGGTTTTACAGTTATTTTGTTTTACTAATCAGAATATTGGGGCTCAAATGTGTCTAGTGTGTGTAAGATCACATATCTTATAACCAGATGTTCCTAGATTTTATCTACTTCAAACTCAGGAAGAAACTGAGTTAACGACTGCTGGACAGTGCAGCTCTGCAGCACTGTGCAACTTAATCTTTGTGCTCAGTGTTATTATCTGGAAAATGGGCTGCTGAAAGCATCTAGTTCGCCAGGTATTATTGGAATGAATAAATGCAAACATGGAAAGCTACCAGATTAATACTAAGCATACTGAAAAAAATTAGTTCAGTCGTTATTATGATTTCATGATTTCTTTAATAGATGAGTTAGTTCAATAATATAATAGTTGAAGCTGAACACGTGGCAAGATGAAAACTTTCTCATTTGCATTTCAGTGACCATAATTTTTAGTCCAGACATGAAGTTGCATACCAGTGCTCAGAGAGACGGTCTACTACGTCATTCTTGGCTATGCTAGCTCAGGCAACATGAGAGCCTATCTCAAAACAAGTTTTTAAAAATGAAACTAATAATACAGACTGCCTAATCATCACAATGCTAGGTTTTGCTATTTTTACCATTCTTATCACTACACAAAGACTATGATGATTTTAGCCTCCAGGGGTCAGCTAACCATGCTTAGTGATTTTACCCAGGTCCTTTCCACAGGCTTTGAGTTATCCAGTGGTGATGCTGGGAAGACACCTGAAGAACAATGGGAATGGGCCTCTCGTCATAAAAGCCCCTCATCTGCCTTCCTGGATGAGGTGCTAGAAATCTGTGAAGAATCCTTCTGCAGGCCTGACTCACAGCCCTCTTTACCCACCCCACCGGTGGGGGCACAAGGTGCTGAACCTTTGGGGGTAAAGGTTCTATCAGACAGACAGGGAACATCCTAATCTACATCTTCCCTTTCAATGCCTCATCCGCTTTCCTCCAAGGAGTCTGTAGAAATGACATGGGTGCGAAGGAAGGAGGGAAGACCTTGAAGATCATATCACTCATGCCATCTGCATCGGTAGCAGAAAGAGGAACTACATAGTTACTGCAGGGGGGACGTGCGGGCTGCTGGAGACTCTAGGCAACATGGGCATAAAGTACCGTTCAAGCAAGAGTTGATGCTGCATTGTATGTCACTGTCCCCAGAGACTCAGATGGACCTAAAGAACATGGCATTGCCATGCTAGCTGAGGTCTTCACACAAAAGAAACATTTAAACATTAAACATTAGCGCTGCCCAGGGAACTGAGAATCCAGTACCATATAAGCAGAGAATGCAACATTTTTTTTTAACCAGCATCCCTTTATCCCTTCTTATTTTATAAGTTCAATGAGGTGATAAGCTAAACATGCCAAGACTAACATTTCAGTTATCTTTTTTTGCATCAAAGCCCTCAGTCAGCTTCTCATTCCTGAAGTTTTAATGAGAATCAACCACAAATACATCGCCACATTAGGTTTGGTGGAGATGACTGAACTTTTAATTTTTGTGTTATGGGATGTTATTATCCTGTTGGTTTTCTTTTTCTCCATTTTGTTTTCTTTCCTTTGCCATTTCGATGAACTGAGTGTATGCCCCTCCCCTTATTTAAATGTTTCTATTCTACTACTGTGTGCAGCAGTCAGTCGGGGCTTCGGAGGTGATTAGGTAGCACCCTGATGAATGAGACTGGTGTCTACTAAGTTTGAATGGTTTTGTCCCCTTGGATTCCACACAAAGGTGTGGTGAGTCATAGCCTCCAGTCCAGTGATTTGGGAGATGGGCCACTTGGCAATGAGCCCTCCTCAATGTGATTAGTATTTCAATAGGAGAGTCTCACTGAAGCCTGTTGGTTCTATCCACCATGTGGGAGCACACAGAAAGAGTCATCTACAAAGACCAGCCCCTCACCAGACAGTAAATCTGCTAATGACTTCCCAGCCTCCCAACCTGTGGTTAAAAAATAATAATTCCTTTATTTATAATTTTACCTAGCCTGTAGTAGTCTGCTATGGTAATGTACTAGACTATACCAATGCTCTAGAAAAGAGACCCAGGAGGCTCTTCCCCTCTTTTTCCTACTCTGAGTTGTTTTTCTCAGAACTCAGATAGATGAATGTACTAGACATTGATTATACAGACACCTTGATTTTAGACTTGCAGTCTCCTGAACTGGGAGAAATATCTGGGGTGTGCAAGTCATTTAGCACTGGGCACTTTTTTTTTCAGCAGCTTGGACTGGGATGGAAAAATCCATTTTCAAGCCGAAGGACACACGGGATTAGGTGACATGTCAGATTTGGCCCAATGAGCACTATTGTGGAATGAAGGGGAAGCAAGAAGAGGGAAGGGAGAAGGGAGAAGAGTTTCCCACCCCTTTCTCCATATCTTTTGGGTCTGTACCTACTCTTCATACTGGGAGGGCTCCACTGTTCTCTGGGAGAACAAGGTTTTATCCCGCAGCACGGCGCCATTACAATGAAGTCAGGATGAACAGATAGACTTACCACATGATCATGATCACTAACTTCATCACGATCTCATTCAGAATGTTGAAGAACTCCACCATCAACTTGGCCTGCTCACCCATCTTCCCCATGGCAATGCCGAAAGCAATAAAGAATCCAATCAGACCTATGGGCAATTAACATTACTCAGAAGGACAAATGACAAAGTATTGGCTTCCTTTCCCCTCACACTTTAGCATGATTGATGTACAGGGCCAATTCTAGCTGTCAGTCACCCTTGGATAAATTAGGAATTAGAAGGAAAAAAAGCATTACATTTCACACTGAACAACAGCCCCACCCCCCATTCTATAATTATTGCTTCTCTTGACATTTTTCACTTGAGCAAACTAAACTCTAAGTCGTTGAGGTGTGATTTCCTTGAAGAAAATGAATTCATTTTCATTTCCAAATGCAAGGTGCTGTCTTCCCTTCCTCCTCACTTTGGCAAATCATGTGTGCACAGCTCCTATTACCATGCAGATTAACAGGAAGGAGCTGTCAGGACTCGGGGATTGTCATGCAAACTTTGGAGCCATGATTGGAAGAGCAGAAACAACTAGTCCTTGCTGGAAAGATTTCTAGACCATTTAGGTACTATTCTGAGGTACACTTCACCTGGGAATTCCCTCCAGCTACACAGCATATGAGGGAGGAAGAAGAGTGACAGAAGAAATCCAAACTAGCTAGGAAGCCCCAGTTAACCACCCTTTCAGAGGTCAGCTTATTATGCTTCCTTTTATTAACCTTTTTCAGGATGATAAAGCCAGAATGTTGAGTTCATTGCTAGATTTTGCCAATACCTGCTGTCATCCTCTTCTCTCTTCTCTTGACATCCTAGTTTAACTAGACATCAGCCGCCAGTGCCAATCCTAACCCAAGGCAGGAAGGATCTGAGGAGTTCACCCCCTACCCTCTCTCTCAGTGGTGGTTTATCCGATACTCAACCCTTCTCACCCGTGGCTAAGGACCTGGTGATCTGCCCTTGGACTTGAGATCCTCAAAGATCAAGCCTGGTTTCCAGAAGATTCACTCCCAACCACCTCCAACCTTAGGACCTCATCCTAACACATCAGGACTGGGCACACTGTGTGACTAACAGTATTCTCAGCACTACCTGGGAACTGTCTAGACTTTCAATTACAATCATGTGAGTTCCTGGACTCCAGTCTTGGTGACCTAACTTTGACTACATACTGGAGTATAAGTCACAGTTATTCTTCCAGCTACAGGGCATTGCTTGTCCATTTGGCTTGTTCTCTGATCCTGAAGTATTGGGCATCTTCTAGTTAATATCTCTCTCTCTCTCTCTCTCTCCTCTCTCTCTCTCTCTCTCTCTCTCTCCCTCCCTCCCTCCCTCCCTCCCTCCCTCCCTCCATACTTCCTCCCTCTCTCTCCCTCCTCTCTCTCTCTCTCTCTCTCTCTCTCTCTCCCTCCCTCCCTCCCTCCCTCCCTCCATACTCTTCCCTACCCTACCCTGCTCTGTTTAGTAGGGCTACTTTTCAGTCTTTCCTTATGGTATCCAGGTATGCCTGGTTTGGTATGGTTTGGTTTGGTTTGGTTTGGTTTGGTTTGGTTTGGTTTGCATTGGTTTGGTTTGGTTTGGTTTTTTTTTGGGGGGGGGCTCTTATCAGATAAACTACAGCATTGTAATTTGATCCTCTTAGACATATATTCCTTCTCTCTGAACCTCTGACTTTATTTACCCTTTGGTTCTCACTCCCCAAAGCCACCCTTCTTTTCTATACCAAGCATTCCTCAACCTACTTAACTACACTTGGTGGGATCCCATCTCTCTTTAGTGAAAATAATACAGCCCTTGTACTCAGATTGCTAATGTTTGGAATTTAATAACTCCCCTCTTCAGCTCTTGACAAGAGGGATTGATAAGTGACATCACAATTGAATTATTGCTCCCCCCCCCCTTGAAAAAGATGGGACTTAGTGAAGACAGGGTACAGGGCAGAATGAACCAATGTTACAGTACCATGGAATCTGGTCTCAGCTCTTCCTCCACCCTTCTCTCAGACCATGGAGGGCAGTTTGTTGGGTGTGGTGACACAGAATCTATCTGTGAGGACTCAGACTGAGAAGCCCAAGTATTACTTAGTTGATGCTATTTGATAATGCACAATGTCTTAGGGTCCCAAAAAATTAGAATGAAGACTATCCTTGGAAACAACAGACACTGGCGGTGTATCTGTGAGTATATATTTACCAAAGGGGAAATAAAGTCAGAGGTTCAGAGAGAAGGGATTTATGTCTAAGGGAATCAAATCATAATACTTATTAAATTATATATATAATAAATAGTATATATATATATATATATATATATATATATATATATATATATATAGAGAGAGAGAGAGAGAGAGAGAGAGAGAACCAATGTAAGCTATTGGAGTTAAGGTGGGGATCAAGAATTGGTTTGGGGGTTTATCTATTTGGCTGTTTTTTTAAGGGCAGTCTTGACTTATAGCTCAAATTGGTCTTTGATTAATCATCCTCCTGCCTCAGTTTTCTCAGGGCTGGAGTCATAGGTGTGCTATACCACAAGCTAGCTCTCAGGTTTCTTAGGAGAAGAACATGTCCTTGGAGAAGCAGAAGGCTGAGCCAAGATTGTATCTTCCTGTATTGCAGTGCTCAGTCCTTGGGGCTTTCCAAAAACTGAAGACCAGAAATACAGAAAAATAAAACAAAAAACAAAGCCACTAATGCTGCCCTTCCAAGACCATGAAAAGAACCTTATTTCAGCTGGGATTGGCAAATGGGAAGTTTCTCAACAATCTGACTTCCCTTGGCTTCACAGTGCCTCCCTGTGTACTTGGATGGAATGCTGGATTCAGCCTGCCATTTCCCTGGGTAAACATTGCCTAATTGAAACTGCTCACTGGAACAGGGGTATTTCTCTTGAACAAAGCCCTCTTAGACTTGGTCGTTGGGGTTGATCGAGTTGCCAGTATTTTGAAACTCCCAGGCACAGCCAAAGGTCACGTGACTTTCTAGAATCCATTAAGACTCTGGAAAGACTGGAGTCCTCTGAATTATTCACTCCAAAGTATCAGCAGTTACTTTGTGAAGGAGGATGGGATCTAAAGTTATGACCCACCAGAAGGGCCTCCAGGGAATTGAGAAGGCCCTGAAAGGTTTATAGATAACTCTGCAGTGGGGAATGAGGCTTCTGGGTTATCAGAAATGCCTCCTCTTGGAGGGACTCTCACTTCCTCCTCCTCCCAGCAACTACCTGTGTCTTGTTACTGATTATCAACTGCGTTTACTGGTCCTTTGTTGCCTGGCAACCCACTTTGCTTATCTCCTCCCTCCCTCTCACCGATCAGGCTTTCTTCCAGGACAAAGAATGTCTACTTCAGCCCTGCAGGCACTGGGCTGCCCAGCTCCTCTGCCGCCTTCTCTCTACAGCACTGATGTCACAAAGCACAAAACAATCAAATGGCACAGCCAATCACATCCTACATATGAACCTTTTTTTAAAAAATTATTATTATTATTTATTTTTTTAGACTAGCCCATGCACTTGGGACATACTTAGACTCAATTATTGTTATTTGTATTGATCTAAAAATTCAAGTTTATCTAATGACAATCCAAGGAGATAAGGGCATTTGATCTCTTAGATGACAAAGGGACAGGACTACTGAGCTCACCCATCTCTAAACAGTTCTCACCTGAGTCCTTAGAAACTTCTTTGCAAGATCTTGCTTACAGATTCATATTTCTCTTTTTTTTCTCCATTTTGCAGGCAAACGACCCATTTTCCTAACACCATTAAACTGAAGAATGATGGAAATGGGGGTGAATGGGCCCAACCTAAAGCCCTAAGGTGGCTGAGTGATTAGTAAGTCAGGGCAAATTTGGAGCCGATCCTGTGAAGGAAACCACCTCACCCCCGCACTTCATGGAATGGTTTCTGGTTGAGCTTCTTGGCTCTTCATCCACTTTTAATAATGACCAGAGCGTGTCTGAGCAGAGCTCGCTGCATGTGCTAGGGTGCTTTATAGGCACGGCCCCAGTTCATTTTTACAACGGTCGGTTCACAAACCCCGGGCCAATCCCATTTCCAATGTACTGCCGAGGCTCAGAGAAGTAGAGAGACTTGCCCAGGAGCAGACAATCGACGAGTACCTCCTAAACCCACATCTGTGCAGTTGAAGAGAAGCTCTGGACGGAATGGAGAGAAGGCATCAGGCTGGAGGAGAGAGGTCATATGTATTCTGTAACAGCCCTTTGTTCCCTAATCTAACACTGCCCAATACTGGCAACTCTGCACTTGTTATAGACTTGAAGCTAGGATGCGCCAACAAGCTCAGTGCTTCTGCAAAGAGACAGCTAAAACAAAACCTTAATACATAAAAGATAAGCATAGCCCAGTTCATTAAGTGGCTAGCTAAAGAATGTGCCTGACAATTGTCAGTTGTTTTCTCTTTTCCCATCCCTCATCTCTGGCTGCCATGTCCCTTTGGGGTCCCTCAGTGACTCTCAGATTGTTCCCAAGAGAGAACCTTCTATGCCACCTGGAGGACACTTTACTGGGTGTTCTGAGAAGAAACCTTGGGAGGCTGAGAACTGAGGGAAGAAGGCTGCTAAGAAAGGCAGGTCACTGTCCGGAAGTCAAAGGTGATGGATGCCAGCAACCACTATGCCTACCTAAGACATTCATCCCGTCCTTGAACTCCAGGCCCTTCTTGATAACGATCTTGGTTTCTTCAGGGGCCTCGTTCATGGTTTCATTCAACATGGAGATGACAGCCTTGGTTGTATTGGCCTCCTCAGATGGAGGTGCCACCAGAACTTTCTTTGTCACTGTTTGAATCTAATGGAACAGGAAGAAAAAAAGAATAAAGATGAAAGTTAGCCGGGCAGTGGTGGCGCACGCCTTTAATCCCAGCACTTGGGAGGCAGAGGCAGGTTGATTTCTGAGTTCGAGGCCAGCCTGGTCTACAGAGTGAGTTGTCCAGGACAGCCAGGTCTACACAGAGAAACCCTGTCTCGAAAAACCAAAAAAAAAAAAAATCTAAAAGGTCAACAGCAACCCAGCCAGCCAGCCAGCCATACACTTGAACCTTCCCAAGATGTTAACTAAAACTGGGAAATATTTTATGATTATATTCTTAATAGAGCCTTAACTCATTGCATATGCAGTGTGGTATGGATTCTTGGCCTTCTGGCTAAGATCAAGTGTAGCAGATGCAGTATGGTGCAGCTATCCTACTAACAAGATTATTACAAAGTTTATGAAATTCGTTTGTCCCCTAAGTACCCTAAGCAGCACAGTTGCTATAGCTGGGGGACATGTGTCCACTTTTTCCTCCCCATGATGACACCTCTGTGACTGGGGGATGGTATCACGAGTCCAACTTAGTAGTTGCTCTTGCAAATTGTGAGGCCCAGGTCAATATTCCTTCTGCTGGACAGAGTCATCAGAAGCCTGTCCTAGGCTGGGGTCCTTCCAAAACCAGGCTCTGCTGGGAATCTCCATCTGGACAGCAGGGTGACAGCTACCCAATAGCCACCTTTCTAGGACTATATAATTCATGTGCAAGGTGGGAAATATATATTTATTTCAGGCAACAAAGCCAACTCTCTCTTGCCTAATACTCCCCAAGTATCTCCCATGCTATTCCTCGACATTCGTGGAAGAGGGTCTAATTTTAAAGGTGTCAGGCATCCTGTATGCAAAAATTCACATCTCAACCTCAAAATTTACCACTTTCCAGGGCATTAAAATAGAAATCATTCAAAATCCTAGAATGTCTGTGCTGGCACATCAAAGGTGACAGATGGCTGAACCCTGAATAGATACAGAAGACGATGCAGGAAGAACGGGCTTTTCAGACGTCATAGTTATTGGCAGAGCTGACACTTGAACTTAAATGGCCTGACCACCATTGAGTTCTTTCTACCCCCCTGCACCATATGCTAAGTTATACTGACTTGATCCTTCTGTGGCTGGGCTTGACAGTTAGCAATGCTGAACTGAGATAACAAGAACAGCAAAGAAGGACAGGCAAACTTATCCAGGAGGGGGCAGGTGCCTTCCTTGTCAGCCTGGCTGTATACACTTGAGCAGGGTCAGAGGAGACCCAAACTTGGCTACATAAGCAGAGAATGATCCAAGCTCTGGGCATTAGAAACATGAAAAGAAACTACAGAAGTGACCAGAAGGGAAACTTCTGGATGTAGCTGCCAGACTCTAGGCAACAAAGATGGAGACTTATCCTGAGAGGGATGAAGAAGCCAAAGCATGGACCACTCTGAAGTGATTATCGTGGATAACAAGCAGGGTCTGGCTGGAGGCTGGTTGCTAAGGTGGGAGGCTGGTTGCTAAGGGTGTCACATCTTTCATGTTCTACAAATAACCCAAGACCTGATTTCTAGTAAGTCTGTGAAGCCAGACACAACATGAACCATGCTAGACTTCCAAATCTAGCTTCCCAACTGAAGGGGTGTCAGTTGAAGCTGAGGAAATGGCTACACTGGCACACTGGCCAGGTCTTCTGCCCAGGTATCAGATATTTCCATACATGAATACACACGTGTTGGGTTTGGACAACTCCATCTGCATACCTGCTGTGGCACCTGAGTCCAACTTACCAGCATCCCTTGCCAGAAAACTCACAAGTGTCTCCTAGGTGACTTCCATGCCTTCCTTCTTACCAGCCTCCTGCTATCAGCACTTGTAGCTTTGTTTACATCAATAGCTTTCACACTGGTTATTTTTCAATAGAAAACCAATTATTTCCCTAACTCAAGCTTTCTTAGAATAAGGACCTGAATTTGACCTGACTAGTGACTACTTGAGCTGAGCTCTGTCTTCCTGCGTGTTATACGAAACATATGGAAGCTTTTCTTCTCTCATTGGTTCCTAAAACCAGATGGGAGACTGTTTTGCTTTTAAACATGCAGGGTCTAACTTGAGCAAGCCAAGACCACGGGAAACCGCCTCTAATGGGGCCAACTATCCTTCCTCTTTTTGCCCCAGTTTCTAACTCTAGTCAGGAATCTCCCTTCACTCAAGACAGGCAATTTAAAAACACTCCCCACCAGGCCATGGGGATCCAGAAAGGATGCTAGTGACCCCATTCTCTATCTATGTTGTATTACTCTGTAAGAATAATCTTCTCTGGTCAAGGCCCTTAAAGTCAGGGTAAAGATCTACAGGCATTCCTACTGTCAAGTAAAGGATTGTATACTGCTATTCCTCAAACTGCCCCAACTCAAAGAGCTCTTGACCCTGGTCTTAGCTGGGGAAACAAAACTAGGTTTCCATAGGAAAGTATAGGATCATGTCAGGGACGAAACACATCCTGATGTAGTCTTCTATCCCCTAGAGTCCAGACAGTATGCTTTGCCATGGGGCAAAGCCCACCATCAGCCACGGGACCACCCAAGTGTGAATGTGGCTAAGACTACAGAAGCTCAATCCAACTACAGCAGAGCAATGGCTCCGAGTGCCTGGGGCTTTCTGGTCCTACTTTCCAGGCTGAAATGAAAGAATCTGAGCAGATGTGACGATGCAGGGATGCAGGAAGAAGATCCAGAGCTGTCCTTCCTGGGGCCTCTCGTGCCTCCCTGCCTGCTTTCTCTTAGCAAATTTCCTAAGATCCAGAGTTCCAAAGCACACATTTCAAAAATTTCAAAATTCAAAAGCAGCTACTTGTATCTACCACCCCAAAGCAAGAAACTCCCTCCTCCGAGGCGAGGCTAGCAAGCGCGTGATCAGGGGGCCTCAGTGAGATCCCTTTCTCCAGCTTCTAGTCACTCCTCCTCCTACTTTTCCAGTCTGGAATGGGGTTCTTTAACCTAAGTCCTCATTGACTTAATTATACATAGTTATAGTGTATAATAATGGGATATTTCCATACATGAATACATACATATGGGATATTTCCATATATGCTGTCACTGATCAAAAAAGTCAAGATGATGAGCAAATTTCTCATTTTAAATAT
This sequence comes from Mus pahari, assembly GCF_900095145.1. Classification (NCBI taxonomy): domain Eukaryota; kingdom Metazoa; phylum Chordata; class Mammalia; order Rodentia; family Muridae; genus Mus; species Mus pahari. Next base: position 86,834,537 of record NC_034592.1, on the reverse strand, counting down.
TCATCATTTCTTTTAAAAATCAGAAAAAAAAAACCCTCCATCCCAGTCTGCTATAATGCAGGCTCAGTGGTAGTTGGCACTGCATTTTAAGGGCTAGAAATCAGATTTTTCTTCTAAGCTGTTTTAAAACTTCGTTCTTCAGTGCTTCCCTGAGAATGGCTGAATAACACACGGGCTTCAGTTTAGTCTTTTCATGAGCTAATGGGGACTGAGGTATGTGACAACCTTACCAGGCTCTGTAGTCAGAAAAACCAAACAGTGAGTGTGTCTTTGGCTAGTAATTAGGTGGTTTAATTTAGCAGGATTATACGATTTTTAAGGTTATAAGCTTGTGTGTGTGTGTGCCCATGTGTGGTTGTGCTTGCATGTGTGTGCAAGTGTATGTGAAAGCCAATCAGTGGCCGATATCAGCATCTGCCTTGGTCTTTCTCCCTATTATGATTTGGACAGGGTCTCCCAGTGAACCTAGAACTTGTAGACTTAGCTTCACAGTTCCAGGGATCCTCCTGTCTCTGCCTCCCCACTGCTACGATCATAGATGCGTGATGTTTTCACAAGTAAAAAATTACACTCACTCCCCTGTCTCATCTTGAGGATGGATTACAGATTCTCATTTTGTAGGAGAGATTAAGTCAGGCACTTTTTCCTTTAAGGGCTACACAGAGCTTTGGAATAGTGTTGAGAACCACTGAACAATTTGGAGGGTTGTGAACCCGGTAAAAGAGTGTTTGTGTGCAACTGAGAGACAGGAACAAAAAGAAGACAGGAAAAGGCGAATCTCAGAATGATATTAAGGGTGTAGGTAACAAATATTCCAGAAATGAGGCCATCTGATTCTAGCCCTAGAATACTCCAGAGCATATCATGCAACACTCAAGCCTGACAGAGCTCAGAAAACTGCTATCAGAGTTGAGACTGTCTCTGAATGATCACGGATAAGGTGGGGGTTGGACAGGGGTAACCCCGGGGCTTTGGGTTACCTGTTGGAAACAGGCTTGCACCAGGTTCTCTGGGAAGAGATTTCTAATGAGATCCAGGAAGGCATCCAGGCTAGACACCTCGTCGTTCTTCTTCCCGGGCCCCAGCTGCTTCTTGAGTTTGGGATTGCCTGGGTGGATGGCCAACACCAGGATGACCCCCAGCACGGCGGCAATGATGGTCGTGGACATGTAATACACCATAGCTCTCGTGCCTAGGCGGCCGCTGGCTTTAGCATCCAGGCCTGACAACCCTGGGTTTAAAAGAAATCCACAAAGATCAGTTATGCTTTTTTCTATTCATGTCCCCATCTCGACATCTGCACAACGCCCTGGCTTCCTATCATTCAGATCTATTAGTGGTTAACTAGCACTCCTCTGACTAAATATGTGACCAAATTCCACACTTTACATTTCCATTTTTCTGGGGTTATTTTTGAGATTCTTGAGAACCTGGGGAGTGGGTGACTCATAGTTTACACATCACTGATCTCAACTTACCTGTCAACCACGAGTATATATGTGAAAATGACATTGAAGAGTTTTCCATTTTAAGTCTAAGATAATAATATCTTTTCCATTTTCATGACCTTCAATGGTCTTCTCTGAAGCAATGGTTGAGCCAAGGATAGCATTTCAATTGTATGCTATTATTACTACCTTGACAACCAGGAATAGCCACTACACTACTTATTGTCCTTATTTAAGAGAATCAAAAGCTGGGACATCAAGGTCATGGCCAAATGTCTTTAGAATACACTACAAGAGACTGAAATGGAGACCCAACATGGTCCTCCCATGCCCCTGTGTTGAAGCATGGTGGTTCTCACATCTAACCTCCTATGGCTATCGGAGAGCACATATAAGAAGCAGCTGCCAGCACCACGTGCAGCATCTGTCCTGAGGGCGGTCAGAGGAAACTCCAAGTCAAGTCATACAGACCTCAGCCTCCGCTGGGGCTTTTTCTCCAGTTGTTTCTTCAGTGTGCCTACTTCCTGGTTTCAGTTCCTACCTTTACTAATCGGAGAGATAGAACCCTTTTCAGGGGATCTGTCCTTTTCTCATGCTGGGGAAGACGTTGGTGTGAATTTCTCTGAATTAATGTGACCCACGTATGACCCATTTCTCTCTAGAACCCAAAGGCTAATTCTGGGCAAAGGAAGCTGCGTCTTTCTACAAGACTGGCTTGAATATAATCTACCGAATAGGCCTGAAAACACCTTCTCTAGTCTGGAGAGAAGCACAGATCCACTTGACCCCAAAGCTTAATGATGAGAAATTCAGGTTCCTCAAAACTTGAACCTGAAAGCTAGTGTTTCTGTTGTAAGGCTGGGACAATTGGCCCAGTGTCGGAGTCAGCTGGAGTCACTGAACCTCCAAGGGTATCAGTGCAGAGGACAGCTCTGAAGGCCACCAAGCTCACTGGCAACTAACTATGGACCAGCTTGGAGCCTCCCACTATCAACTCCAAACTGGTCACTAAGCAATACATCATACCCTGTTCCAATAATATTGTCTTGTAGGAAGAAAATTATCAGTATGTGTTAAAACAGGAAAAAATCAAATTAATGAATTATTTTAGCCAAAAATATAAGAAAGCATGTTATCACATGTTAAGTATATCTTTCTATTAAAGCACCTTTAGCTTTCATATCTAACATTTAACCTCTTTTCAATTCATATCTTCCTATATGTCCAAGTAAATAATAAAGGCAGTGTATTTTTTCACTTACAATCTCTATCATCTAATATGCTTAAAATATTAAAAGTGAAATAGCAAGATAGTATCACTTTTAATACATGGCTGTTCCTTTGTATCTTTGACTGTTAAAAGGAAAAGTGAATGACCGATGTACTGTCTTTCTTTTTAGGATCAATGATTCCTATTTCAGAGACAGGAAAGCGATCAGAGATGCAATGATACAGAGTGGAGTCCACTGGCTCAGACAAAGAGAAAGTCTACTTTGAGCCCCGAAGCCAGCACAGGGCTATGCCATAGGTGGGCAGGCACTGGGAAGGAGCTCTCACCTGTGATTAAACTGGAGATGATGAGAGGGAGGATGAGCATCTTCAGCATCCTCATGAGTATGTCCCCCGGGAAGGCTATCAACATGACCACATCAGGGTGGATGGGAGATGCCAAGCGAAGCAGCCCGCCACATACTGCTCCCAGGATGACACCTGTCGAAGGGAAAGAGGCAACCTGAGTTCAGGTTTTTTTCCCCTAATCAAACGAACAGCTCCAAAGATTCCTTCGAGTGATTAAGATCTTTCTCATGTGTCTGGCTAATGGACTACAAATACCACAAAAGAAAGACCTTACATGAGGGAAATTGATTTTGACAACCAGCAAGACACCTTTCTGTAACAACTCCAATTATTCTAATACGAGAGGAGTCCAGGAGAACATTTTTAACACTTCATGGGAAAAATGAAGACTTGACTCCAAAATCTTTTGAGCTATTGATTGCACATAGCATCACAAATTCTCAGAAGAACCAATTCCCAGCGGGCAGTGTCGATCTTTTCTCTCAGCCAGATCTGCCCATGGGATCTGGTATTTGGTATGTTGCATGCTTTCCTTTTTAAGTGGAAGGCAGACATACAGGACAGGGTTCTTAGGCTCTACAGCATCTGGGAAGAGTCAAGTCAAGAACGATGCTGGCAGAGATGCTGTTTGCTTTATAGATTCCTACGTTCCACCAGAACAACTTCAGACTGTTGAAAATGGCTGGCCAACATAACCCCCAAAAGCATAATCTACAGTCTAGGTTACTGACCCCTTGGTAGTGGGGGAAGGAGTTGCCAGGCATGGGGGTTATGGAGTTAAGTTTAGGGACATGGAGAAAAGGCTGCAGCTGAAGGGCAGATCCTTTCCCCCTCTCTACAGGTTTATAAGAACATACAGTCGATCTTCTTGAAGTCCTAGGATGAGTGAGATTTGATTACATAGTGGATGATTCTTAACAACCCAGCCATGCCTCTGGTTCCTTGTTTCTAAGTGGACTGAGGCAATCCCCAGTTTTGATTCTGGTCCACTGGTAGCTGAGATGCTGCAGGTGGGTATGGGGGAGATTGGAGGGGTGTGTGGATGATGGTGAGGAGGTGTGTGTGGGGGGGGTGAACTTTAGCTGTTTCTCTGTGTAAGTCTAAGTGAGAGCCAAAGAACAAGGAGGGAATTGGGAAGAGAAACTGTGCAGCTGTCATGACAAGAAACTGCCATTTCCTCTGCTTTCAATACACCCTGTAGAAAACCCAAGACCAAGACTGCATCGACAGCTCAGTCAAAAGAATCATCCCCAGAGTGTCTTGAAGCAGGGGTCACTCCTCCAAGATGACTTGGAACAAATCTGAACATCAGACCTCTTCCATGGTCCCCTCCACAACGCGATCAGTCAATCAAAGTCAACGTTGCTCTGGTAAAGGCCTGAACTTCTTAGTGGGGTTTTCTGGCCCTGTTGTCCTTAGCTTGATGCAAGTACATCCCTGAATGAGGCCTACTGATTGCCTGCTTCTGGGGTCGTTCAGGAGGTTGGCTGCATTGCAGATTCCCTGGCCTATCTCCCAACAGCTCAACACAGTCTTCACAAGGATGGCTGGGAACCCGCATGTTCACCCTCACAGCAACTGTATTCGGACATTAGCGAGAACTCACAGACTGCGGAGGAGAAGAGATGGCTAGAGTTGGTTTAGGGGTAGGTTTTTGACACCGAGGCAGTCACCTGTCTTCCTTCCCCCAGGAAGCACACTCTGAGAGGCTAGCTCCCATACAAACCAGGAGAGCGATGGAAAAAAAGGGTGGGGTGATCTCTGAGAAAAGAGTATGGAGACCTCGGACACGTACCGAACACAGTCAGTGAGAGCAGGAGGTTCTTCCCCAGCTTGTCGCACATGCGCATGCCCAGGCTTCTGTGCTTTGGCTCCTCGGAGCTGAGGTGGCTGTCGTGCATGCGCACTTCCACCTGCTTGGGCATATTGTTGGCACTGCAACAGAAATGAAGCTCCTGGTTAGAGACTCCCTGAGCTGAGGTAATCGGGGTCTCCTTTAAGCAAAGTAGGAAGACGAAAGTGGAATGATGAGGTCACACTGCATTCCAGTTGACCATAGTGCAGATGGATACATTGCCCCCATTACCCTTGATTCCCACGGTAAGAAAAAGAGCACCATGAAAAACAGTCGGGTTTCCCAGTAGTCATTTCCCTTGCTGACTCTGAAAGGAAAGTGTCTCTACTCCATTTACTGGGATAGGCTTTAAAATCAACAGGACATTAAGGTTTCAAGTCCAGATATATCAACTTCTGAAATTTGAGCTCTTTCATTCTCTTATTAACAGGGGGCTGGGGTGTGTAATATTTTTCAAGAAAGTCATGGCCTGAGTTACACCAAAATTAGGATGCCCCCAACTTGAAATCTTCCACATCCCACACAGGTGAAAGTCACTCACATCTGCTGGTAACTCAAACTTTCCCTCTGTTCTGAAAAAGCCACTGTATACAGCTAAAAGAAAGGTCAGTCAGTTGTGGTTTTAGAATGTCACTTGTATAACCAGAACTCTGGTAAACTGCCCACAAGTGAAGACCACGCAATCAAAGCAGTGTGGCTGCAGGCAGCCTTTGGATCACTATCATCTTTGACTGTCACTCGGCCATTTTCCAGACGACCAGCCCCAAGTAAATGCAAGCTGTCTCAGGAGTCTGCTCAGTAGAACCCCTGCTGGGGAAAAGAGGACCTTGTTTTCCCCTCCCCCACCATATCACCTCCCAGGCCAGTAAGGTGTTTAGAACAAAGCTTGTACATTTTTCACTTTGATAAATTGAGGATTTTTTGGTAGTATCTATTTACCAATATCATCATTTGATGGATGAAAAAACAAAAACAGATGAGAAGACAGTAACACCTGGAGGGACACATTGATAGATGGCGTGACAGCGCCTTCCAAGGGAGGAGGGTGGCACCATTGGTCAGGTATTCTGACCAGACTAGACAAACCTTCACGGAAGTATCATCTTCCCGCAGAGCAATGGCCTGGCAGCATCACTAATGATAATGGAAGGCGTGTGGGCTTCCAGCATCTAAGTCCTCACTCTTGGCTTGCTAGCTGTGTGACATAGTGTTTAATATGTGTCTTCCTTTTTAACCAGAGGCCAGAGGCATAGAACAGGGCTCTAAAGGCGTATCATCTGGGAGGATCCAGATTATATTATAATCCCCTGATTAGAATATGGGGAAGGGAAGGGTCTGCTACTCCTTCATGAAAATTTAGTAAAGGTGGAGAGGAATGGCTCAGGAAGGAAAATGCTTGCCCTGCCAGCAGGGAGCTCTGAGCATGGTTCTTAGAAATGGCATCGCAAATCTGGCTGTGGTGACAGACATTTATAATGCCAGCACTGGGGAAGCACAGACACGTAGATCCCTGGGGTTTGTTGGCTAACCCATCTGCCCTTTTAGTGACAGACTTAATGAGAGGCCTTGCTTCCAAAAAGAAAGTTCGATGGCACTTGAAGAATGACCTTTCACCTCCACATGCACATACAGACTTGTACACACACACACACTGCACACACATGTGCACCCATCCACCTGCACAACACATGCATACCGGTGGACAAAACGTTCAACAAAATGCAGTGGTGTGGTGCCTGCTATGTGCAGCTTCTTTCTCTAGAGAACAGGAAGAGGAGGGCAGGCTTATCAAGGTCCTTGCAGAGACGACAATAAAGGACCTATCTAGTGGCCCCAGCCTTCCAACAAGACGTTGAGAATTTAACTCAGAGCTAAATCTCTGGACCTAAACACGATGGCTTACTTATTCATAGCAAGCTGTTTTAATGTATTTAAATGATAAGTTATCAAAATTCCCTAAAACTTAGGACTAGTACTTCATCATTGGTCAGGAAACTACGGTGAAAGTAAGTAGCCAAAACTTAAAAGCTCTTAGTGTCCCCTGTGTTCTCCTTACTAAATTGCCGTTGCAGGCAACCTCTGACTGCAAGCCACAGGCAGGTACAGAGGATCACTCAGACCACCTATTCAAAGAAAGCAGTATGGCTGCTCCCCGTGTTCTCAGGAGCAGCCCGGGCCACCTCCTTCACTACCAAGTGAAATACACACAAAGTGTTCCATGCAGCAAGCAGGAGGAAATGATCAGAACCATCTCTATAGCACGGACAGATCCCATTTCTAGTTTTGCGCTGGAATCTTTTTCCATCTCAATTCTCCAGACAGAACTGTGCAGTAAAATAAAGCTCAAAACTAGAAAATGGCCCGTGAGGAACAGAGGCAGTCTGTGTGCTAAGACAGTGAATATATGTCCTTAGCCCCTCCCAAAACTGTGGCACCTCCTCCCCCAGATCACCAACCCTCTTGCCTTCAGCTTCATTTGTACCCTGCTGCCACTGAAATCAGAATCCGGCCCAATCTCACCATTAAACTGAGTCTAGCAAGTATTGACAGCAAACATTCTGGCGAGTCCCACATGATGTCATGGATGTGTTAGACATCAAAACAGTCATGGTAAAGTGGAAACACGCAGACGTTAGGCTCACATCTGCACCCGACCCCAGAAGGGTTTGCGTGCCTGTTGCACACATTTCTTTTGCTATACAAAACTGCAGCTTGCTTAATCATTTGCTTTTTTGGCTGTGACAAAAAATGTCCCGGAAACCCTGACTCAAAACAGCCACATCAAAGTGGCAGCATCAAGATGTCCTGCATCCACAGCGCTTACTTAGGTCTCCCACTTGCTTGCTTAGAACGAAGCAGATGTTCACGGCTTCTGAGTTCTTGAAATATGCGTGTGAAAAGAAAGCTGGAACATACAACTTTATTTATTATCATTATTGGGGGCTCCACCATCCTCCTGTGGGAGGCAGGGGACGCCGGTCAGGAGTCAGTTCTTGTCTTCCACCACAGGCTCTGGGAACTAACTTCAGGTTGCTGGGCTTGAACAACGACTCTTTTACCCGATAAGCCATCTTGCCAACATGGTGAGTAAGTTTTAAACTAAATCAGAGCCTCGGTTTCAGCCAGGGATGCAGGGAGCTCCCCAAACTATGAGCATTTGTGGCATCTCTCAGGCCACAAGGGGAGCCTAAAAAGGAGAAGATTCCAGAATATTAATGTGAAACATTAATACCAAAGATGATTACACAGCACAGTGTGGAGCTGCTTCTGAGCCTATATCCCTTTAGAACATACGCATGTGCTGGTTACTAAACAAACAGCAGTAATGCCTAACAGCATGCATAGATTTATTGACTGTTTTCCATTGGTCAAACATTATACTCTGTAATGAGAGCCTCTGCATAGAAAAGGGGAGGAAGTGTGGTGAACTGTAATTATCTGCTTCACATCTGGGCTGTGATAAAGTCCCGAATGGGTTGCTACTAGGAATCTCAAGAATTGGGCTAATTCAGGTTTGGGAAGGCATAGCGGGTGTTTAGGAAAGGTCTCTTAGAGGGGTCGATTCCTGACCTGGATCTTAAAGCTCTGTCTTAGCTTAAATTCCTGCATCCTTTACCAGTCTATGAGCCCTGAGAGAGCCAGCCTGTGACCTTCCACATAAGCACAAACTGGGAATTGAAAAGCATCCCTAAGAGATCCCAGCTTCTCCAGGATGCCCTCCTTTCTCCAGACGTTGGCAGCATACTGTTCCAGCACTCTCGCGCCATTTGGCCCGCAGGCCTCAGATTTCATCTGGGATCACAGTGCAGTCCCCACTCTGTAAGAGCTACTGAAAACAGTACAGTAAACAAAACCAGATCGAAAAGCTCTTGCTCTCATGTAGTTTGGAGAAAGAGCAAGTGGATAGACTTACTGCAGTGGTGACAGCACTGGACAGAAGTAAAGACAGTGTGAGTATATGCTTCTACGTCAAGTGGTCAGGGCAGCTTTCATGATTAGGGCATATGTGAGCATCAGCCTGGAGCAAATGTGGAGCCACTTTGAATTCTGAAATTTGTTCTTAGCTTAGCAAGTCAGTAGAATAAATATGATATGGCCTCAGCTATCCTATATGGTGCAGCTATCCTAGAGCCTAAAACTCCCACCAGCTATAACTCCTTACATCTGAATACTGGATTGTAGCATGCATTCTGATTCAGATGGCTGACAAATAAGTATTCCTGGGGCCCAGTGCCATCATGAATGTGGCAGAGTTTCAATGGCTGTCCCGGCTCCTGCCGAGATACACGGCTACTCGAAGGAGGGAAGATGGACAGACGGAGGGCCTAAGATCTCAATACTGTAACAGTTTGCATCCTGATTAATGAACAGAAAGGGCAGAACCTGATCTATGTAGTTCCCTGCATCACCATGGTCACTTCAAGTGTGTGTGTGTGTGTGTGTGTGTGTGTGTGTGTGTGTGTGTGTGTGTGCATCCTTTAGTTAATGTCCTCTCACTGTGCACATAGAACAGGGTGGAAAGGAGTTCCAACACCAAGGCAGGGAAATTGGGGTACAGCAACCCCACAGTGCCGTGTTCTTCCCCACTCTTACCGCAACTCCTGAGCTGCCGAGCCTCTCTCTCTCTCTCTCTCTCTCTCTCTCTCTCTCTCTCTCTCTCTCTCTCTCTCTCTCTCTCTCTCTCTCGGTCTCCATTGCCCAGCAAAGTAAGACCATCTGACAAGACACCTAGGGGTGGGGGTAACTAAACCTTTACCGTGAATGTACGAGTTCTTTTAACCTTAGCGTCCCCACGGCATTAGTTAAACAGCTGCTAATGTTGCAACTGTTACCCAGCCCCCTCTACACACACATGCGCGCAAGTCCTGTTTCAATGGCAAATCCAGCTTATCGTGCAAATTGTGCTCCAGGACTCAAAGGGAGCGCGTGGTGGAGAGATGCTGAGTTTGCGCCATATATGCTTTTCATTAGCACTCGATTCTCCTCGCTCTGCCAAGAGCCTCTAATAACAGGCTCATTAGATGTGGTACTGGGTTCTGATTTCCTGCGGCACACTCATGTCGCCTCATGTGGCACCAATCCTTCTTTTTCCTCCCTCACTCTCTCAGTGAGATGGCAAGAGAACATTCCCCCAGGAAGCTCGCATATTTTGCCCTGAGTTTGTGAAGTCTACAACACGTTTTTATTTTTTTTTCTCTGCCCCTCCACTGCCCCAGTCCAACCCCAGGCCTATGGGTCTGGAAAACACAATGGGGCACAGACATCACCAGATCACCTTCCTGGGAGGCCTACCCTTAAGAACAAAAATTATGATTGCTGGCTTTCTCCTTTGTGTTTCTGCTAGTGGTACTCCATCTGAACACATACATCACGTGGTGATGAGAATGGCTAACACTGTCCCCCAGCAAAGATTTCCCCAGTTCCCCCAAGGGACACTTCATTATTGCTGTAAAAGGGCTTGAACTCTAAGACAGACTGAAATTTAGACAGCATATAAGAAGTCCCTTTGCTTGCTGTATCTTGTGAGGCTTGGCTAAGCCATGAAACCTCTCTCTGACAGTTACCATGTCTTCACAAATCTTACACACATCATTACAGACTCTAAAGTCTCCTTAGGTCCCTTTATCTGATCCCTTTTCAGCCCCTGTGCCTATTCATTAAGCCACAGAAATGCTTTCTGGAAAGGTCCTAATGACCATGGTTGCCACACATCCCACTAGCTCCTTCAGGCTTTGTATCTGAATGCTGAGGGGATACCTAGAGCACAGCCTTAGCTGTCCCAAGTCAGGAGGCTGAGACCTTCTGGGAGATAATATTTGCCAAGTCACCAATAGAGTATTTGATACACAGTTGGCACTGGATTTGATTTCTTCCCTTTCATTCAAATGCTTCCAATGGGGCAAGAGACGGTGATGGCAGGCTAGCTAGCCACGTTTAAGTCTTAATAAGCCTACTTAGCTACAAAGTGACCTTACGATATTTTATCCAAGTAAGAGGGGACCAAGAAATTCCCACAGCCTTTGGCCCTCTTTAAGGTAGAATAACCAGACAGTCTCATATGGAACATCAGGCGAACCATTAATCAGTGTTTTAGTTAGCTTTCTGTTGCTGTGAAAAACTGCAGCTTAAGGCAACGTGGGAAGGAAAGGGTTTATTTCATTTATACTTGCAGGTCACACTCCATAACTGAGAGAAGTCAGGGCAGGAACTCTGGCAGGAATCTGGAGACAGAAGCTGATGCAGAGACCAGTGAGGAACACAGCTTACTGGCTTCTTCCCTATGATGCTCAGCCTGCTTTCCTATACCACCCAGGACCACCTGCCTGGGGGGTGGTGCCACCCATAGTAATCTAGATCCTCCTTTATTAACCATCAAGAGAAACTGCCTTACAGATTTGCATACAGGTCAATTCTTTAAATACATTTTTTTTCAACTCAGAGTCCTTTTCCCCAAATGATCCTACCTTGTGTCAGTTGGCATAAGACTAGCCAGCACAATCATGACCTCTCTGTCCTTTAGGGAAACCCTCCTGGAGAGAGACAGACACTTGAGGTTGTCTTAACCTCACACACCTGCCATTTCCATAACGACTTACTCACCAAGATATAGTTAGCTCATAGGGTCTGGGGAGGGCTGTGTTAAATGTTTGACCATTCCAAATTGGGAATCGCTTCTAAAAATAAAGATGACGCATGGCTTAGAGATGGACTAGCATGCTGGCCAGCCCAGTTCTCGAAGGTACACTTCCAGCGTCATTGCTACCCACCTCTAGTTCATGGAACATGGGACTGTATCTGAAGTCCTCACACAGCTCCAACAAAGTAGGGGGACCATGCAGTATATCCTGAGCCACAGGGAACATGGACCCATTTCCAGATGAATAAAGGCCATGTGACTTCTGGCAAACAGTCTCTTCTGGCCGAAGTACCCTTTTCATCCCTCTATCCAGCCCAGCCTTCTTAACTGATATCTACATCACCTTCAAAACGCAGGCATGCTTTCATCCAAAGGCATCCACCGAGTCTCAAGTTCAAGAGTTAGCTCCTCCCTTCCCAGGTTACCATGTCTTCCATGTTTTCAAGGCCTCTCTTGCAGTTTGTGGCTTGTTTTCCCCCCATCGGAAGGTATGCTGGAATAAGACTCTTATATTTTCTACCCACATTTAGCATGATTTCCATGGAAATTATATGTTTAATAACTATATGTTGTACAGATGGATAGATAAAGTATATAATCTAGTCACAAGTTCTGGGTGATACTCTGTTTTGAGAAATAGAATAATCCAGAAGTCTGAAGAGAAGAAGGAACAAAAAGGGCAAACAGTGAAGTCCCATCCTACGAGAAGCCAGAACCATCTGCATTAGGAAAACCAGCAGAGAGCAGGAAAGGCCAGGTCAGCACGCACTCCTCTCCTTTGAGATTCCCCTGTCAATCCCTACTCATCTTCATCTTCTAGAAACCTGTTCAGAGGCAATGTGTCCGCCAAACTCTGACTTACCAGCATCCCTTCCTGAGATGCCAGCAGAAACTTGGATCTGTACTTTACTTCCCCCTTTGATCACCTGGATGAATACAGACTAAAAGTACACCTACTGTATGCTGTATGCTGTATGCTGGGTAATAGGCGGCCTCTAAATACCTCCCATCACCCAAGCAAGCATTTCACTCCTCCCAAAGGATCTGTGCCATTTCTTACTTTGTTTCTTTCTTACAAGCCATTACAGCAACAGCTTTTGATTGGTTGCTAGAAGTTCAGTCCCTCCTGATTCCACCAGCTTACTGCCTGAGTGTTCAAGTCTCAACTAATTTGATATGTAAGGCTTCGGTGAATGAAGTTATACCAAGACATTTCTTTCTACAGAGGAAAAGGTCATTTCTCATACCCAGAGCTTGTCGGGAGAGCTTGGTTCATGGTGCTCAATATTAATGAGGAAGAATACAACTTCCTTCTTCAACCATCTCCACTAATATTCTTAAAGTGTTTGTGTGTACACACACACTAGGGCTTGGATGGGGTGGAGATGTCAGTGCACATGCGCATGTCACAGCACCCGTGCAGAGTGACTTGTGGAAATCAGTTTTCTCTTCCCACCATGTTGAGTCCAGGGATCAAACTCAAGTTGTCAGGCTTGGCAGCAAGAACCTTTTAGCTGTGGAACTGTCTCGCAAGCTTGAATCCCCACTTTTTAATAGACTGAGGCTGTTCATGGAGTTTTAGGAGTTAGTGCCTACTTAGACCAGAGTTCTCATCAACTCTGAAGTTGTGCTTGGAGTAATTCCTTCCAGAGTCCCTAATCTGCTTTTTATGTCTCTCCAATCTTATACTACACAATTTGTCCCAGTCCCATATCTTGCTTCATACCTCAGTGCCTGTCCCACTAGACTACAAACTTGATGGAAAGAACACACTTGTTATTCTAAACCAGATATCTGTGAATGGGTGTTGGGACTCCTGAAGATACCAAAATTTCAGGACACAAAAGTCCCTTAGAGAAAATGGCCTAGTTTTTACATGAAAATCCTGACTCGTGTAACATGGCTGTACTGTGAATTGTTGGTATTCTCTGAGGTTTAGAAATCCTGATAAGCACACTAGTGAGGTCCATATATATTCACTGCAGACATAACTTTGTTTGTTTAACATATTTTTGACTGGATGAATCGACAGATGTGGGATCAGTATTGTGTATGAGGTGTATAGTTAGGGTGAGGATTTATGACTTGTTAGTACATTGGACTAAGGAAAGAACAAAAGTTCTTCAAATGAAAATGTACCACATAATTTTTCTGGGTAGGTTATGATGTAAACCTCGTCTCTGTCTCCCCATAAAGCACAGCATCTGTCCCTTACAAATGGACTTCAGAGCTGGGTCTGGTCTCAAGTAAGGGACAAAAGGATGAGGGAGGAGTGATTTGAGGTTATCAGAGCGATCCACGTCTTCAGAATCTGCGAGACACCTATAGAAGCAAGGGAAGGAGCCGTCTGTAGTCAAACATAGAGTAAGTAGTCTATCCTATGGATATACAAGTCTTCAGAATGATGTATAAAGAAATCACGAGAAAGGATGTCTTAAGTCCCTTGGCCTACAAGTCAACAGGATTCCCAGGTAGCAGCTAAGGATGCTGCCAAAGGCAGCTAGGAAGTCATGGCACCACTTTTTATGCACATCACGAAGTCATTCCAACAGACCCACACACCAACAGCCCTGGAAGTGGTAAAAGGTCACCATATTGGTCACTGGATCATCAACGCTTGAGTCCTGAGCATCTCAGTTAAAAGGCTTTCACTCCAAGTGTTCTGGAAAAAAGTTTCACTCATGCTCAATTTGTAAAATCTTCAATTTGGGGCGTGGCAAATGTTTTCCCTGCATCAATGATTTACATGGTCAACTCATAAAATTATGACACCCCAACAAAGATCACATCTGTCTTTGTTGGATGTGGCATGCACAGTGGCAGCCATTTATTGGGTATTGAGTAAAACCAGAAGATTGAATTAAACATTAGGACAAAATACAGTAATGGGGTTAGATGAGGTCTACAGTATTTCCTAAAAAAAAAAAAGACCTCTGGACTCAAATACAGAGCAGGGCTTTCAGTGAAGACAGAAATGTCAGGCTTTTTGTGTCCTGCACATTCTTGCCTTCTTCCTCCACCCACACTCTCCCAATCTTTCTAAGGCTACGTTCAGCACACACTGAGCCTTTTGTACCTTACTTGAGATCAGACCCAACTCTGCAGTCCATTAGTAAGGGACAGATGCTGTGCTTTATGGGGAGACAGAGAAGACGTTTACATCATAACCTACCCAGAAAAATTATGTGGTACATTTTCACTTGAAGAACTTTTGCTCCTTCCTTAGTCCAATGTGCTAATAAATCATAACCCTCCATCCGGAAGAGGTAAGGGAGCCGTGTTGGCCACTGCATCATCAACAATTACTCCTGAGGATCCAGGTTAAAGGCCTTGCTTTTCGTGAGTCTCTGAAGAAAGCTTTGTTCCTGCTCAACTTACAAACCCTTCAATTTGAAGTTCAGCAAAGTTTCGTCTCGAATCAGTGGCTTGCCTGGTTGGCTCAAGGCTGTTGCTTTTATATTTGAATTAACCACACATAAAGGCAGATTAATTTCATTTCAAAATCCATATTTTACAGCTCTTAAAATATGAGAAACATAACCATTATGTAATTCACCCCTGAGTGGTAGCTGTCAGTTAGAAATGAGAAAAAAAATACTTTCAATAAGACTCCACTACCACAATCTCCACCAGTCTCTATTGCCTTCCTGATAAAAACACCAAGTATCAATTAACATTCATCAACAAGCACTCTGTGATGCTTTTCTAGTGGAATATAAATTGCCTAAATTCTCTAAAACTGGATTCCATCTCTGTACAGATAAAACCATCCTCAAAAGTAAGTGTCAGGTAGTTTAACAGTGAATCTCTTGATTTTACCAAGGATGTCACATAATTTATAACTAAGTAGATTCCCTAGGGACAAATGTGAAAACAAAATTGATCTCACTTCTGAGGCCATGCAGATAGAAAGACCAACATGTGACTGGCAAGTTATAGGGGCTGGAGGGGCCTCATGTTCTTCTCTGCTGTCTCCTCATTCTCAATGGTCTAAGATTAGATCTCTCAAGAGTAATGACTCAGTGTGTGCTCAGACACCCAGCCATGACTTCAGCCTTTTCTTTACAAGTCTACCATGGGGGTAGGTGCTACAGACTGTATGCTGTGCTCACAGCCTATAAGGGCTGGCTTGACAGCAGGGCTTGACAGCATCTTTTAAGGGAGATGTTTTGTACACTATGAGGAATGGCTTTAGTCAGTGTTGACAAACTTGCTTGTTGTCAAGTAGCTGAGAAAGGGCTGGGCTGGGACTCACAGCTCTTGTCTGTCTCCATCAAAGCCCAGTTCTCTTCACTGTGCATGGTGACTAGAAGGGCCTAGATCTTTAAGATGAGAATAATGTCCGCAGGTGTAGTTTCCTTACTGAGTCAATTAACCGTGTGTGTGTGTGTGTGTGTGTGTGTGTGTGAATAAGGATTGCTTTGTTTTATTTTACTGATCTCAAGCAACCTTCTCATTCTCCAGCCTTACTAAGACACCCCGTGTCAAGCTTACAGCTGCTGATTCACCATAAACACCCACAAAACTAACTTATGAAAAGCAAGACAACTTCCTCTTAAGATGACAGCTGCTTGGGTGGCATCAGGGCATGTGCTTGAAACCTAGAGATAGAAATGGTGTTTGCATAAGCAGGGACAGTAGGATGAAGTCACCAAGACTGGCCCACCAAGGCCACTCTATCCTGTCATCACCCCTGACCTTAGGTTCTCAGGCGATGCTGAAGATCTTCATCCCAAGCATGACATTAGTTTATTCTGGCTAAGAGTGATGTTCAGATGAGTTTGTTTTCCTCTGAATGATCAAGATACTAGGTTTTGGAGAAAGAATGACAATTTGCCATAACTTAGTCCCAGTATTCTATGGACGTGCAAAGCAAAATAGCGTCTGGGCCCTTCAGCCCTTCCCCAAAGAAGATGCTGATGAAAGATTTCTTGATGCTCTCAGCATAAATCTCTTTGAAGGAGACCCAGATAGATGTGGTCATTAAGCTGTGATCTTTTATTTAAATCTATTTTAACATAAACATAAGATACATAAACATGTAAAAATATACAAATTACCATGTGACACTTGAATACCTAAACATACTGTGAAATGTATAAATTAAACATACATACCTCCTCAAAATTTGTCATTTCTTTTGGAGGGAAAGCATTAAAAAGAATCCTACAGCTTTTAAAAATATATTGTACATTATTATTTTTCTCTCTTGAGTAGTTGTTCTTAGTTGTTAGGGATTAGTTCTAATGTTTTGTCTTAGTACAGCTCCCCAAATCACATGGGAATCTACATTTCCAGATGCTGAGGATCTCTGTCCCCAATTGGTTTTTGATTGGTCAATAAAGTTACTAAGAGCCAATGGCTGGACAGAGAGACAGAAGCAGGACTTTTAGAATTCCCAAACAAGGGATGAAGGGAAGAAGAAGCAGAATCACCATGATGGGGAAGCAGAGAGATTGGATTTAACAGCTGCAGGAGAGAAAGCATCCAGCCACGTAAAAGTCAGGGAAGCAGACCCAAGGGCCACTTGGGGCTGGGGTAGCTGAGAGGAAATATAGATTTAGCAAGTATCAACTCAGGGATATTGGAGGGGAGTGCATTAGCCACTTGGAGGTTCAGGAGTGGCCCAGTCATTGAACTAGTTAAAGCATATCAAACTATAAAGGCCGTGTGTGTGTGTGTGTGTGTGTGTGTGTGTGTGTGTGTGTGTGTGTTTTCATTTGCTAATCCAGAGAATTCTTGTGGTGGTAAGATTTAGCAGATTACCTCCTCATTTACTCAGCAGGTTAAGTGGTCCTGATGATATCATTAACATCTAAGAGCTTTGGGGGGCAGTGACTATTTTCTGCTTCATCCTCTTAAGAACAGCTCTAAGGGCTGGCAGGGCCGGACTGTATCATGTTATTATAACTTTCACGTTTTAATGAAGATATTGAGAACATTTAGCTTACCTGAAAGCATGTACCAAACAACACAACCATAGGAGAAACTCGTCACCCCAACTTCAAAAGCTCGGGTTTTGATACTATACTCAAGTAACTGGGTAGCCTACTCAAGTACCCCTCAGTCCTCTGGTCCTATATTTAAACCCTACTATCACCTTAGTAGAAGTTGCAGACCATGGCTCATCATGGAAAGGTTTGCTGGCCCCTGGCTTAGAGGACTGGTAAACCAAATTCCCAACCCTGCCTAGTTCTCTATAGCACCTGGAGGCCATGGGTTCTAGGGTTTGTTTCTTGTTTTGTAAGTGGATCTGGGTGATGAGAGTGAGGATAAGCATAAAAGGTGGGAAACAGGAGCTGGAGAATTAGCCACCTCCTATGATCACTGCAGAGTGCCTGCTTAACCAAGAGCCAGGGAGAGTTTTCCAGAGTTGTAGAGAATTTGATGAGTAAATTTCAGGGCACGAAGAAGTTCCCACAGGCTTCTCTCTGGCCATGGGGAATTTGAGGGGAATCCTTACACCAGCCAACCTGAGGACTAGAGGTTTAAGCAGTTCCTGCCTGCGTGCTAACCCAATTCAAACAGTAGCAAAGTGGGTGGTCAGTAATGCAGCGAGTGACCAAGCATCTATTAATTCTTTGCTTTCAAATGGGCTAAGGGACATTTCATAAGCTTTGTATGAGATGAACATCTGAGTCATGTTAGCAGCAAGGAGTTTCCCAGAGTCATGCAACAACCCCAAACCCCAAATCAGTTCTTTCTACGAGCTCAAGGTCACGGCAAGAGTCTTAACAATACTTCCACATTTCCCTGCCTGGATCCAGACATTAAAGAATATCTATTCATGTATACTTGCGTTCTGATACACTGTGCATACCAAATGCCTGGAAGACAGAGTTCTTCAAGACTTTAAGAAGGCCTGGAGGAAACACACAAATTCCATAGCCACCCCCAACTTGTTATGTGAACTTGTGCATGTGACACTTTTTATCTAAGCCTTGGGCTCATCTATTTTTAGGGGTGAAGTTGGGGACATGTGCCTGTATGTGCTTCTGTGCAGGCCAGGGGAGGAATCCGAGCATCCTGATCTACCACTCCTTATCTGAGTCTCATGAGACAAGGTCTCTTACTGAACTCGAATTTCATCATTTTTGTTCAACTAAGCTGGGCGGTTACTGATCTCTAGTGATCTCTCCGTCTCCCGTCTTGCTCTGGGCTGTGATCACAGATGGACAGCTGCTATTTGGAATCTGAACTTGGATCCTCATGTTTGCACAGCAAGCGCTCTTACCACACTGAGCCACCTCCCCAGATTTTAGGGCTCAACTATAAAGTACAGTATTTGTGTAGCCTACCTGGGCACTGCCTCTGCTATATGAGTTCATGGAGGGGAAGCTCAACCAGCAGAAAGAAAGCATCCTAGCATACATTACTAACATATGACTCACACTTTATCGTATCTTGTTGCTGAGTTAGTGCTGTCGGAATTACCACCAATGTTATCATTGCTGTTACCCTTACTTCTGTATAATGTTGATAACCAGTATCCACTGAATACTTTATACATGTTATATAGGATTTGTTGAACTTTCTAGATTATATAGAAGAAAAATATTTTATACACTTCACAGACCAGGCTCAGTAAACTACAGTCACAGACAATGCCCAGGTCACTGATTGTTCCCATAAACAAGGGTTCATGAAAACACATCTTAGACCAAAGTTTAGCTACTGCACATGGATTTTTTTCCCCATGAGCAGAATTGTGTAGTTTAAACAGAAATATTAATACAAATGCTAACTGGCCCTTTGTGGAAAAATACTTGGACTTCACATTACAAACCTATTGCTTTAACCTGTCTAGGGCCTGATGCTTCTTCTTTTTGTTGTTGTTGTTGTTGTTTTTGCTGCTGCTGTTGTTTCTAGCTTCTTGATTCTCCTTCTCTCACTCCTGTTCTTGTGGTTTGGGAGGGGCTGAGGTCCTGTCCATCTTAGCCCTGGTATATCAGGATGCTCCATCCATGACCACAAAGATGCAAAGGTAGTGTCTCAGTTAGGAATATTATTGCTGAAACACTCTGACCAAAATTAACTCGGGGGAGGAAAGGGTTTATTTCACCCACAGTTCTATGTAATAGTTCATCATGAAAACAGCAAGGGCAGAAACTCAAGCAGGGTAGGAACCCAGAGGCAGGAGCTGATGCAGAGGCCATGGAGGAGTGCTGCTTACTGGCTTGCTCTTCATGACTTGCTCAGCTTGCTTTCTTATAGAACCCAAACCACCAGCCCAGGGACAGCACCACCCACAATGGGCTGGGCCCTCATCCATTGATCACTAACTAAGAAAATGCCTCA
Source organism: Mus pahari (assembly GCF_900095145.1). NCBI lineage: Eukaryota > Metazoa > Chordata > Mammalia > Rodentia > Muridae > Mus > Mus pahari. The sequence continues at coordinate 86,814,721 of NC_034592.1, read as the reverse complement.
CAGCTGGATCTTATAAAGACCTTTCCTCAACTGAGACTCCATTCTCTCTGATGACTCTAGCTTGTTTCAAGTTGACGTAAAACTTGATGTGTAAGGTGAGTACTGGAATTAGGTTGATCCAGTGAGATTCAGTCCTAGAACTTTTTTATATAAGTAGAGGGGGATAAGAACATTGTTTGATGAGGTTTCTGAGCTGTTATAATGCAAAACCAGATTGTTCGTAACATCTAGGACCCACATGGGAGTCATCTGCTTCTTTTTGAAGCTAGAGAGACATGGCAGAGAAAGTGTTCTGAGAATAAGATTTAGTCTCTGTACATAACTGAGCCTGAAGTTACCTCTAGAATATTCAGCTAGTAACTTGAAGTAGTCTCCTTCATTTAAGCCAGGTAAGGTTAGGCATCTGCCACAACTAAAGTAAAACAATCATTCGAGAGAAACAGTTATTTAATTATGTCCCCGTGAAGACTTAACAGTTAAAAATCAAATCAAGTCATAGAAGCTAGAACCTACTAAAGGGTCAGTACAGAGCTCTCCAGAAGAGCTGGATAGGATCAGGAACAGATACAACAAGTTCGTTTCATGCCTTTGAAGGGAAAGCCTTTCAGAAACACCGAACTACTCTCTACAGAGCATTCTTTGGGGATCATGCCCAGCAGCTTACTGGCTTCTCCTGTGGGCAATTAGGAGTAAATTATGAAGAGTGGGGTCAGATAACTTTCAGCCCTGGCCCTTCGCTCTTGCCACTTAACTGGGAAAAACGCTGCTACAGACAAAGCTGATTTCCTTGTTGGTAAAGTGCTTGGTTATCCAGCAAGTCATCATATGTAATCAGGCTGTATTCCTATGGAGACCAACATTATATGCTGACATTCTTCTATGGTAAGGAATGAGCTAGGGCAGACTTCCAGAAGGCCAGGTCCCATGGACTCACACCCAACTGGAACTGTCACTGACAAAGGGTAACTTCTTATATGCTACTTTGAACAAGATAGGACCCAGGAGATGAATAGTGTAGTTTATGAAAACAAAAGCCATCAGGGACATCTTTGGCTTATGGGTCTATGTTACTCCTTCCATAGCTGAAGGACTTTATAATGAAGTCTGGGTCTCAGACAGGCATCCCAGGAACCCAAGATTCTCTATTCGGAGTGTACTGGTTTTGACACAACCCCAAACAAGAGACTAAATTCAAGCAATTTTTTGCATTTTTTTTTATCACAAAGAATTAGGCTTATGAGGGATGGATAGCTAGCTGACTGGCAGGCAGGATGGCTGTCTGGATTCAAAAGAAATAAATAGTGGGTACATTTATTGTACATACACAAAGATTACAACCATTATTTCTGGGACAGTCATGGAATAGACGATAGTTGGCTCTCAGGGAGAACTCCCGGGGTATAGCATGTGAGGAGGGGGTCTTACCGATCACTACCTACACTTTCACATGCTTCTAATATTTTACCATCTAAGTTTATTATGTTGCAGTGTTATGGTTAATATTTTAGAGGAAGCTATCACAAATATATTTAATGGCACACCCTTCTTGGGGGTTAGCCATGACTCTCACTCGATGGTCCAAAATGTTACATAACCATAATACATTGCCTCAGATTATCTGGGTGGGTGTCCCTTTGTGCCTTTTATGTTTGGTGATAGCCACTATTGTGGATGCTCACATTGATGCAAGCTCTCTGTTTACACATCATTTCCCTAAACAGAGAGAAGGAGTCACGGGACCCAGCTCACGCCAGGCACATGTTACATGTGACCTGCTCTTTGGGAAAAATATCCTAGCTCAGTGCAAAGCTGCCTCAAATGAGAAAACAAAAGACCTAAGAGAGTCCAAAAGTCCAGCCACCAAGACCCCACCTCTGACCATCTCAGCACAGCAGGTCCAACTGAGAGCATCCTTGGCACAGAGATCAAAGTTCTGGCCTTGGTCTGGCCTCTGGTGTACCTGATGTCCTCAGAAAGGCCTGAGCCTTGTTCACATCTGCTTTGCTGAAGTCAGTGGACAAAGTTTAGACTTCAAGAGAATGGGACATGAAACAGATGACTAGTCCAACTTGGCACACACACACACACACACACACACACACACACAGAGGAGGTACGCATGCACACACATATAAACACACACACGTGCCTATACACATACCATCCACACACAAATACCTCATACACAACTGCACACATGCATGCATACACCATGCATACCAACTTGGCACATACACACATACACACACACACACACACACACACACACACAAAACCTTATTAGACGATTTTACCACTTGATAGCTGTATAGTTCTTATTAAATCACTCTAACCCCCCAGAGCTTGTTTCCTTACTCACTAGAAGTGTGGAGGGAGTCTGTTGAGGAGGGTAGATTATTAGTAAGTGTGTGCTGCACAATAACCATTCATCAGCACCGTCAGTTCTTCTCTTCCCTGTCTCCATGGCCATCTCCGAATTAAGGAGATGTTCCTTGAACAGTCACTGACTGAGAGACAACATAAAAATCAGTTCAAGGGAATGCACAGACTTATAGTCACCTCAGAATCTGTGCCTTCTTGAATTACAGCGTGGCACGTAAGGTCAGAAGGAACTTATGTAAGTGCAATCCTGGAACACCAGCCATCATGTGCAAAGAGCAAGTCGTTCAGGCAGCCAGTGAGGAGAGGCTTCGGTGAACGTCTTAGAAGCTAGGAACCATTAGGAAAGATGTGCATTGAGTACCTGATGGGGAGGGCAGAGGGGACTGTGGGAAACTTGAAATTGAACAACATCTGGAAGCTAAGTTATCTAGATGAGGCTGGGCTTGCTCTAGAGCAGGGCCTTCCAAGCCCTCTGAAGGGCTTATATTAGCTTTTAATGGCTGTTCAGGGGAGGTCTGTGAACCAGGCCACAGAGGCAGGGGATGGGATAGAGGTACTGAGACTTGGAATTGACAAGGAGGGCAGAGGAAACCTTGGGCTGTGGGATTTCATCTACAGGGTGGGTGTCTATAACTACCAATCCAACAAATGAAAGTATGCGGTGGCAACCACTAAGTGCACATCAGCCCTGAAGGAGAGGTGCTTCCGGAATTGCCTATTAATGTTTGGAATTACATTGAAAAGTCTACCAGTACAAAGTAGCACAAACAACATGCAGAAACTTCTGTCACGTTACAACTCAAGGCCAAGCAAACGCAAGCACCAACCTTTGCATGTTCAATTGACTAAACATTTTCAAAAGCTGATAAGAGGAAATGAGATGAGACAAAAAGGAGTGGGTAAGAGTACTTGTTATGCAAGCATGAGGATCCGAGTTCGAATCCCTAACATTCATGTCCAAAGCTTTTTTTTCGCCTGTGGTGCCTGCAACAGCCACATTGGTCAGAGCAGGGACAGACAGATCCAGGGAGGCTGCTGACCATCCAGCCCAATCCAGTGAACTCTTGCTTCCCTGAGAGACCCGGTCTCAAGGCAATAAGGTGGAGATAGAGGGATCAATGTCTGCATGTGCCTGTGCACTCACACAGTCATATTCAAGCATCACACACACACACACACACACACACACACACACACACCATGCACTCACACAGTCATATGCAAGCATCACACACACACACACACACACACACACACACACACACACTACAAAGAGAAAAAGGAAAAGAAGAAAAATGAAAAGAAAAAGAGGTGGTAATGTCAGAGCTGGGGAAATAGCTCAGCAGGTTAGCGGCATGCCATGTAAGCATGAAAACCCGGATTTGGATTCACAGACTGAAAGTCTAGGCACGGCATCATGTACCTGTAACTCCAGTGCTGTCATGGGAGAGCAGGCAGTCTCCTGAAGCTCACCAGCCAACCAGCCTAGCCAGTGATGAACTTCAAGTTCAGTTAGAGACCCCGCCTCAAAAAGATTAAAAAATAAAATAAAGGCAGAGGGCAATGGAAGGGAGACATCTGGAGTCCACACCTAGGCACACACATGTACATGCACATGTGCACACACCTTTACTAACAAGTGCATACAATGCACAACTACATGAGTGCGTGCACACGGATGAGAACATCTCTTATGAGCAAACACCTAGATGCTTAATGTGAAAGGCCAAGCGGCCACTGGGGGTGAAGAGCTTTCCGGCTCTCTGTCAAAACATAAAGTATGCATTCGGCACACCAAAATATCTCCTTACCATTTTAGAGAAATGTATTCGTTCATAAAGATGCCTAGTCTTTGAAAAAAACGTGTAATAAGCTAAAGTTGGACAGTATATATGTTGAATACATTCTCTACATTGCTGATGCGGCAAAGACTAAAAACCTCTTTAAAAGATCACCAGTGGGCTGATATACAAAAGGATAGCGATGCACTCTGCATGGATACTGAAATCTGTATCTGCATGTGAACAACTGTATATACGGAAAGAACTTTTGGGAAGTAAAAAAAAAAAAAAAAAAAAAAAACAACCCTATTTGCATGGGTTGCCTCTCAGAGTAGAAGAAAGTCTTGGAAGAATAGGTGAAGAGAGCCACTACACATTTTCTGGAGTTTTAGGGACAGGTGTATGGTGTTTTTCTTTGCTTAGTTTTGAGACAGGGCCTTGCTCTGTACCAGTGCATGGCCTAGAACTCACTATGTAGACCTGTCTGGCTTCCAGTTTGCAGCCACGCCCTCTGCCTCCTTCGGGCTGGCATGGCAGGGGTTCAGCACCACACTCACCTGAGTGTTTTGCTTTATTTTGTTTTGTTTCGTTTTTATGCTTCTGTATTGTGCTGCACAGTTCAGACTTCTATCAAGAAATTGAGAATTGATCACCTTTCATGGAAGAGGCAGAGGCTGGCAAAACCTGGCTGATGGGTGGCCTCCTCCCCTCCCCAGCTCACGTGGTGCAGATATTGACAAAAGATAACCTTCTGCCCCAGCAGTGTAGAGTTTATGTGTTTAAGAATCAAAGCCCACAATCTGCCTACGAGAGACAGAGGGTGTTCTCTCTGGCAGAAGGGACCGCTCAGCAGAGTGAGCAACCTCTGGATTCTCTGCTTCCAGCAGGAAACATGGCATGCGACTTCCTTTTATGGAATCCCTTTAGAAAATATCATCCTGAGTGAGGTCACCCAATCATAAAAGAACACACATGATATGCACTCACAGATAAGTGGATATTAGCCCAGAAGCTCGGAACACCCAAGATACAATTCACAAACCACACGACACAATATTGGTACAACAATATGAACCAATCAGTACCTCCAGAGCTCCCAGGGACTAAACCACCAACCAAAGAGTACACATGGAGGGACTCATGGCTCTAGTTGCATATGTAGCAGAGGATGGCCTAGTCAGTTATCAATGGGAGGAGAGGCCCTTGGTTCTGTGAAGGTTCTATGCCCCAGTCGAGGGGACTGCCAGGGCCAGGAAAAGGGAGTGGGTGGGTTGGGGAGCGGGGAAGAGGGGATTAGATAGGGGTGTTTTGTAGGGGAAACAAGAAAAGGGGATAACATTTGATATGTAAATAAAGAATATCTAGTTTAAAAAAAAAGCATGCTCTGAAAAAAATGAATCCCTTTAAATTATAGAAACTGTAGGATCCTTTCCCCAACTTAATCCCACTGCCCTTTATTCAAAAGCAGAGGTAGGACACCCGTTCATGCTGGTGTTCCAGCATCAGAAGATACTTGCCCCAGGCTTGTCCTGTACGTCTGTGTTCAACCATGGCACATTTCTGGACAGAATGACAATGTTCCTAGAGTGTGACTGGAGCTCACAAGTGAGACTCCTATACATGTCCTGCTCTGTGCACATACGCAGTCTCAGACAAGTCACTAAACCCACCATGTCTTCAGGACCTGGCCCTCCACTTACACACACACACACACACACACGCACGCACACACGCACGCACACACACTCACACACACATACACACACACGCAAGCACACACACACACACACACACACACACACACACACACGCACACACACACGCACGCACACTCACACACCGTGACACACAGTTATTCTCCACGCCAGGGCCATCTGCTCTACCTCAGGACGTTTGGTGTTAAGCCTATCCCACCTCATCATTCTTGCTAAGTCCCAGGGCTCTAATTCCAGTCTCACTGTAAAACACCCCATAAATGGTTCCTTCCTTGCTCCTGTTCTTGCACACATGGCCACATTTCCCTCCCTACTCCCCCTAAGCCAATCCCAACATTACCCAGGAGAGTTGGAGCCTCCACTGGTTGGCAAGAGAGACAGAGGGAGGGGTGCAGAGGACTGGGAGTAAAGACATCCTCCCTAAACTAAGTAAATCCTGAAGTCCCCACAATGGGCAAAGATAGAAGCTAGTAGGATTAACAACAACACACCCTCTACCAACGAGATTCTGTGCCTATTGCAAAAAAATAATGTTTCATTATATGGTTTTCAAATTATACAAATAATGTGCTTTTTTTCCCTACAAAAAGCTGTAAAAGTTAAAGTGAAATCCAATACTCACTCCTGTTGCCAGGAAAATTTAAATAATAGTCAATGTTTGTACCAATGAGGTACAATGTTCTGTAGTCAAATTCGTTTATTCCTTTAAATCTCCCAACCGTTTTATCAGGCTGGGGTTGTTTTAGACCCGTTTTTTCAATGGTGAACACTGAGACATAGATAATGTAAGGCTCCCAGCAGAGGGGCTGATACTTAAGTCCATGCAATGTTCTTCACACATCTTAGCTCCCTGCTCACCCCTTGAGGCACCCATGCCAGCAAGCGCCTGCTTCCGAGAATGCAGCACGGCAAAGCACGCCTATCCTACGCTCCTTGGTCGGTTCCTACCGACAGCCCTTGGGTCTCAAGTGAGTCTTTCTAAGAATGACATATTACAGGATGGATAGCTGTCCAGACAGGAGGAGAAGCCACATTTCAGCCAACGTTGGGCATATGCACTGAGTTGAGGAGGTCCTATGGTGCGGATCCCCTGACCACAGCAGGTCTGATGTGGTGGCAGAGGCAGACACTTGAACAAGAGAATAACAGATGTGGTTGGACTCTAGGCTCCATTAGGGCCCAATTGCCTCGTTGTCACAAGGGGCTTATAAGATGCACTTCCTAACCATCGAGTGACTATAAGAGAGTAAGAACTATGGCTAGTGACATGTGTTCCCTTCAAAAAGCATAAAGGAGATAGGAGTGGCTTTCTCGGTGAGTGATTAATGAGACTAGACAAAATGGAGAGAAGGTAGTGACAAGATTTCTCCAGAGCCCTTAGCCCTTAACCATGCAACTTGTCCCCAGGTAGAATAAGGCCATGGGCTTTAAACAAGCTGAGGAGAGAGTTGTGAGGTCTAAGTGGGTTAGACAGTGGAAGAGATCCCGTGCCAGGGGAAAGTGAGTCTGTACTGGGGAGTTTGAGCTATCCAGCTCTCCAATGGAGAGAAGGCATGGAAAAAAAAAAAAAAAAGACCTTAAGACAGGCAAAACTTACATCTTAAAGACAGCTATGTCTAAGAGGAAAACCCACAGCAGCCAGGCATAAAGGAGCCATGAGACCTAAGGCATGCAAGTGTCTCCCAGATCAGCTCTCTCTAGCTTCTTACTACTGAGGAATTTTCCTCATCGACCCTGGCCAGACAGAGGAACTCAGGGCACACAGTCTCTTGAGCAGTCTCCACAACCTATCTCAGTGGCCTTTATATCACTCTAGAGACAAAAATGGATGGGAATGAGATTTTACCCCAGGGCCATCATCCAGCTCACTTATAGTGGATGGATGCCTGGAACAAAGTGTTCTGAGGTGGATTTCAGAGTCACTGAGAATGCGTTCCATGATCGATTAGCCAGGCATGCCGTAGACACAATCTTGATGCACACCCACAAGTGTGCTTATCTTGGCCATGCTTGATTTGTGAGGGAAGGCAACATTTACTGGACATCCTGGTGAGTTGTGAGGGCCATTACTTGAGGAACAATAACAGCAGCTGTCCTCTGGTCTCCACATGCATGTTCATACATGTGCTCATGCATGCACTTGCACACATAGACATATGCATGTGTGCACACGCAGAATCCTCCTCATCAGACATCTGGCCAGATGTTTCTGCTTTTACCAGATGTCTCTGTAGCCTAAGTGCTATGGGGCTGGGGAGGACATAGAGATGAGAAGACAGTTTGGGGGCTCAGGAAACTTAGAACTGTGCACATGAAAAAGTCATTCCCATCCATTTCCTACATATCTTTCCAGCCAGTGTCAGAAGTCTAGGTTGTTTGGAGTGGTTACAAACATGGACACCAGAAATGTCCTTATCATACACATCCCGGCTCTACCACTGAATAGAACTGTAAATAAGCTGTCAGCACCTCTGACTGAAATGAGAACACTGGATGGGGCTACCTATGCCAAGGACTGAGTACAAAGATGCATGTCTCATAACCACTGTCTGACGTGAACCAGGAAATTCTGATGTCCTGTTTTTCATCGAGGGAGACTGATGGTCAAATCTGCAGAGAACATAGCCCAGACCCTAGAGGCTGAGCCAGCCTCTGCATTTGATTCTTATTTCAGTTTGCTTTTGACAAATGAAGAGCCTCAGAGACTCTCTGGTCCTGCCTTGCTCTATCATGTAGGTGTGGGAGACAGGCACAGGTGTGGCCTTTATTGACTGTCTGCCCCAAGTGCAGTGCGATGCCATGTGCTTCACAGCCTCTGTTTCTATAAAGTCTCAGTTACCCCAAAGACACAAACAATTTACTCCAGGTTAATTGAGAAGACAGAGAGGCTGGGGTTGTGAAACTTGTTCGAGGTCATATGACTAATAAATCGCAGAGCTAGGTTGCAATCCCAAGGCTGTCCTGGCTTCTGATTTGAGCTTGACCTGGGTCTGAAGCACCTGGGGATCTTGGCAGAGATGCACACTGATAAGATTTCACAACTCAAAGAGCTTGGCTTAGGCAACAAGTCCTTTGATGATTGACTCCAATAGACCTGGATGACCGATCAAACCTGATTAGAAGATGCTTGAAACTTCTCGTGAGCCACTGAAGCCCCCTCAACTCTCAGCCAGAAAATGTTATCCAAGGAATTGAGGATTCTGTTATTTCAGCCACACTAATCTTAAACCTGCCTACCCCTCTGAGAACAAACCCAAACCTGTTCACAGTCCTGGGGTTTTGTTTTTTTCTTTAGACTTCAAAGAATAATTCCAATGACATTTGATTCTTTTACATTTTCACAGATGTATGCAATGTATTTTAATTTATATTCACCCTCTTACTCTTCCCCTAACTCCTCCCAGATCTATCTACTTCGTTCCCCCACACCAAATTTCATGTCTTTTTAGAAATAAACCACCAAGTCCAATTAGTACTGCCTATAGACTCATGGGTGTGGGACTCGTGGTCATCCACTGGAGTGTGAGCGACCTGGCCTTCAGTAAAACTGACTTTCCCTCCCTAGAAGTCATCAACCATCAGTAGCTCTTCTTCTAGGAGTAGGGGTTTGTGAGTCCCTTTTTCTCATCCAGCTAACATTTTATATCCTTTTTGTGTGTAGCTGACCTCCCCAGTGGTCTAATTCAACCAACAACAATTCACTGACCCAGGTTCATCTGAGAGATGATTAGCAACAGCATATTAATGACAGTTAATACTTACTTATGTGAGTCTGGCATCACGCTCCAATAGCTCATTAAAACAGTTCCTATCATAGTGCTACTTCACAGAGGAGACCCTGGGGGCTCAGAAAATTAAGTGGGATGTTTATGATCTGTACCTAGTGAGGGGCAGAAGCAGACTCTGTTCTAGAGACCCTGGTTGGGAAGCTGGTACTCCACTCTCTACATGCTGCCATCTTCAGAGAGGTTGTGGGATATTTTCATTTATTTTCCACTTCCTGGAGTGGCCAGGGTGCTCTTAATGTCCCTGGTGAGACTTCAGTTTCTCCTGAGACTGTGGAGTAGGTCTATTTGAAGGACATTCTAGGCTACAGGATTTTGATAACAATATAAACTTGTGTTCTCCCAGCAACCTACTTAGCCCTGGTTCCAAGAAAATTTTAAGCTAAACGTTGTGTGGTATGCGCATAATATTTAGTGAATCTACAAGATCAAGTGCCTTCGGATTATGTTAAGTGTGCATTCAATAGACAAAATAGAAAGTTGAATATGCCTTCTGGAAAGAAGCTTAAAAGGGCTAGAAAACCCAGGCAGACGAAGATGTTTACAACCAGGGCCCACTGTATGCAGTAACATAGAATTCTGTCTCTGGTTTGTTTAACATTTAATACTTCTGAAACATTGGTGCATATAGATTCATACACTATAACCATTTAGTATGGTTATAGTGTATTTATTACTCAAAGACATATTCAATTTCAGGTGTAGCTTACATGCACAGAAATAAAGCATACAGTAAGTGCGGTTGTTGAAGAACCTATGACATTGGCAGGTGAGGCTGCCCTCCTTGACCTTCTCCTTTCCTGTCATCCTGATGATTCCGCTATCACTGCTAGAGACATCCATACAAATGCTGGCGAGCAAGGCTCCACACCCTCCCTTCTCCTGTCGGCTCCTGCTCATCCTTCGCACCGAGGTGCAGCACTGCCTTCTCTTAGAAGCCTTCCCAACTCAACCGCATGGGTGGAATCCTCTGTGTGTCTGACTCCCTCGTCCCTGCTAGACTGCACACCCTATGAGGATGAACTCAGATCTCCCCATTGCCACCCTGAGTTAGGAAACAGGTATTTGAGTCCCACCTTGAAAGACCAGATATTTCTTTCAGTTAGCAAACATCAAATAGAGGGCCACGATACAAACCCATTAATAGGTGACCTAACTGTGTCTTGTGGGTGACAGCCTGGAAGAAGGAGACCCTCTAGAATGAAGAGCAGAGCCTAAGTTCAAGAGGGTTTTGTCAGATGCCTTCCAGAAGTCTATCTTCTGCCCTGACGTATGGCAGTTTTGTGGAGGCATGGGTTGTCCCATGTAAAGGAAGAGATGCTATAGTGGTTGCCAGCCAGGAGTATTGCTAACCATAGCTGTCCTACAACAGAGATTATCTGGACCCAAAGGCAATTAATGATAATAGAGAGATCCTACTGGGTGGAAATGAGGGGAGCTAAAAAGCATAAGGAGGGCTCAGAACCCCTCACACTCCTCACTCTCCCCATCTCACACTGACCCCCAATACCACCTACCAGCCTACTGAGGACTTCCTATCCACAGTGAGCTCACAGCTGTGTGCCAGAAGACAGCTCTGGGCCCACTAGAAACACCACACATCTCCAGGGAACGTTCTGGTTTTGTTTTTATTCTAAGATACATACTTTCTCCCATTTAAAAATTTCTGAAAACAGGATATGTCTTATAATGAATTTGATTTTCCTAAAAAGAATTTCTATTATGAAGTTTATAAATGATTACACACTAGAAGCCAAGAAATTGGTAGTTTAAGACACTCGTGTAGAAATAAATATAAATCAGTGATAGAGTGTGACATAGAAGTTCCAAGAATCAACCAAGCACAAGGTTTCTTCAAAGAACGTTTTCCTTCTACTGGTGCATTGGCCAGTGTGAGCTCACATTCTTCCACTCAGTTGTAGAAAGGTATAAAGGATAGAATTTGCCTTCAGGATGAAAGACCTATGGCCAGAATTCTGCAGATGACACCAACTGAGACAGGCAAAAGAGTGGAGCCCTGGTCTCCCTCTTCCTACATCTCCATTCCAATCACCCCAACACTCCCTTGTCTGTTTTCTTCCATAACTAACACCAATCCAGGCAATCAGCCCACGAGGGCATGAGAGCTCCTGGGAGAGATGCATCCATGTCCTCACTGCCAGTCCTTCCCTGAACTGCAAACAGTAAAGGTTGAGGCTCAGCTTCACAGTGAGGCTGGCTATGAACTTGTAACCTGACTGATCATTTCCTTGGACAAATTAGGTCACAATGGGCAGTTGCTGTCTTATGTAGAAAGTGGAAACACTGCCCATTATGAGGGTTTGTTTACATATATGTGTTTGTTTATATATGTGTGTTTATATGTATATATAAAATAGTATTTTTTACTAAAAAATTGTAAGCATTACTTAAATTAATTTCTTACCAAACTTAAAATGTTTACTTAAGCATATCTAATAAACTTTACTTCCAGGTTCCTAGTATGACAGTAAATCAGAGGACAGTGACGTTACCCATTCAATAGTGTAGCTTCATGCAGAGAGGCACACGTGACACCAGAAGTAGCTATTCTATCCAGGCTTGCTCTTGCTGGAAATTGGTAGGGAGTATTTTACATTGCATTCATAGGCCTAGTAACCATATTTTTCAAATATGGTTCATGGCATGAGCTCTAAGAAGATAAAATGTCATGCCAACAAAGACAAGTCTTTTCCATGCAAGTTATGAATCAAGAGGACTAGAAACAGCCCAGTTAAATCACCAAGAAAAGGCTAAGCAAGTGGCCCAGCAAGAGTGAAGGAAGACCAGGAAAAACAGAATTCCTTATCTACACTCCCATGCGGTGACTCCAGTGTGTTTAAAACTCTGAGTATGAAGTACATCTAGTCCCTTGTCCTCTCAGCCTAAGAGTGGTCCTAAGGACAATGTCCAAGGTTAGAAGGGAGTTAAATAGGATTCTACAGTAAAATGGTCTAAGTCCATTTTCCTTAAAACAAAAAGTGAAAGGGGCAACCCTAAAAACAGGCGTAAGAGCAAAACGGCAAAAGACAGTTCCAGATGTTTCCTCCTAGGTTAGGAGTGGAAGGGGACATACTTGGAGGTTTTGATTTGTATTACCTCCATGCAACAAGAAAGTCCTTGCTCAAAAGCTAGGTGGTTCTTGTTGTTTTCCTGAACCACTGCTACCTGTAGTTTCTGTTTCGTGTTTGTTGGTTTGTTTGTTTGTTTGTTTGTTTGATTGATTTTTTTAAATCACTTTCATGGACTTCTGAAGCTAGCTAACCAGCATGTAAAAGAATGAAGTATTAGAAGGTTGTCTAATTGCAGTGTCCCCCTAAAACTATGCCAAGAGCCTAGTAAAGATGTGTGGCAGAACTGGGGATGCCCCACCATTTTCTTTCCACATCGGGAAAAGGAAGAGTCACTTGAAGAGGAAGGTAGCCGAGGGAGTGAGGTGGGCTAATGATCTCTGTGACTCCCACACTGTGTTGTAAGAAGGGAAGAAGCATATTCTACAAGGTTCCAAAGACAACATAAGAGAAGATACTTTGTAGATTTTGCAATGCTAGAAAACTACCTTTTCACCATCAACAGTAAGCCAGCTGCTCTTTCCCAGCACACCAAGAACAGAGTCTCTTAACTCGGGCATCAATCTTTGGCCTGCAGTGCTTTCAACAAGGATAACTGAAAATAAAATTTCAGTAGCATCACTTGTTCTACCCTGTCTTTGCAAGTACAGTGAGAGCTGTCACATGACAGATAGATAAGACAGCAGAGCTGGGATATGTAGATTTTCATGTGAACCACTTCTGCACTGATTGCTGAAGACGCTTACCTTTGAACCTCTACAAAATTGAACCCATGGGTCAACTCAGCACACATCCCCTCCCCTCTGCATGCTGAAGTGTTATATGAGAAAGTCATGAATGATGGCTTGGTTGATGGTCCAGCTTTCCCAACTCACCACTGAGCATCTCACAGACATGTGACTTAGGAGTCATTCAAGTAGAAAAAAACTTCAGGTAGAAAGATGAGCATCAGTAAAAGAGATTCAGACCCAAAAGGCACATGTGCATTGAGAAGCGTGCCATGAGATGCCTGGATTCTCATTGTGCACAAAGGTTCAGAGACCTCCACATATAACACACCATCCAGAGACATTTCCTAAGCACATACTATACAGCTGCTTTTCACTATTTCGCTCACAGGGTCTCTCCATTTCTAAGCAAGGTCAGCTTAGCCATAGTAGGCAAATGTTGCCAACTGCCAACATCGTTTCTCACACATCTTTAATAACCTACCCTCCCTCCCATCCACCTTGCTTCCCTTCCTTGTGTTCCCTCCCGTTCATCCCTCCTTCTTGTCATGTCTTCACTTTTCCAGGTATTCAATTCTTTGTCCCTACACATTGCCGTTCACAGCCCACCCACATCATCCCCCAATCCAGATGTCTGACCTGACCATTCTCTCAGCTTCAGAAGTGCACTGGCTTCCAAGTTCTGGGATGAGTTCAACTGTCCATCCCCAGCATGAAGTTGGGTATTTTAAAGCTTACCTATCCAGTGTTTTGATGTCAAAGAAGTCACATGCTGTCCTATTGAGGGCTGTCATTTGGCTCCAACCCCCAAGGTTGCTAGGTGTTTGTTTGTGCATTGCATAACTTACAGGAATTGAAAGCCTCCTCGGGACCATTTGGGGCCTTTGATGTCCCTCTTCTCTCTGTGAACAAGAGCCAGAGCTATCTGCTTCCTAGACCCAGTGAATTTCCATGGGCTAGCCCACAGTTCGGCAGCCAGCTCCTGAGCCCAGCAAAGTTGCCTGGCCCCTAGCCATGTCATCGCATGCTCCTCCCTGGTTTCATTTCCTAAATATTCTTCTTCTAAGCATCATCATAAACAAGCCACTTAACTCCTTAAAGCCATGCTCATTTGAAGTTTGCCTCTGACTTATCTCGATAGCAATGCCCAGGGTATCAACACCCAAGATTAGTCTAGCATCTGAGCCTCCCTCTACATGTACAGTCTCAATGGTCCATGGTTTAATTTACTCAATGGATTCTACCCAAGGAACTCGGCTTAGTGCCTAAGCACCTTCATGGCCTCCTCTGATAGGAACATCTTTCCCCAGGCTGTGTCTTTCTGAGTATTACTAGCACCTTCAAGTGTTCCTTGTTCTAAAGGTAAAGGGGCCTCCAGAAGACTGGAAAGAGATGCATGCTCTTGGTGATAATGTGAATTTGAGGACCAAACGTTCTGAAAAGATCCACTGTGAAGAATCTCATCAAGGACCTGGATGGTGATGGCTCTGTGGGTATAGTGCTTGTCACATGAGTGCATGGGTCTGGGGTTAGCTCTCCTGCACCCATGTAAACCTAGGTGCAGTGGTGCTTGTCTTAGGTTTTCTATGATGAAGTGGGAGGTAGAGGCAGTAGAGGCTGCAGAAGCTCTAGGACCAGTGTATGCAACAGCAAACAAGAGACTGTGCCTCAAACAAGGAGGAAGGGCCTCCATATGGGCACTGTGGCATAATATTCATACATAAACATAGATTTAGAGAGATGGAAGGAAGGAATGTAGAGATAGAGAAAGGGGAAGGAGAGAGGGAAGGAGGGAGAAGGAGAGAGAGAGGGAGGGAGGGAGGGAGNAATGTAGAGATAGAGAAAGGGGAAGGAGAGAGGGAAGGAGGGAGAAGGAGAGAGAGAGGGAGGGAGGGAGGGAGAGAGAGAGAGAGAGAGAGAGAGAGAGAGAGAGAGAGAGAGAGAGAGAGAGAGAGAGAGATTCAACATCACTTCACTTAGTCAAGCAATTCCCAAAGTCATAGAGCCTGTCTACTTTCCTTCTGTGAACACTACATGCATCCTATGTTTAGGGATCCAAGGGCACATCCTCTGTAACATGCACATGGGTGGCTCCTGGGCAGTTCTCCCATAGCTGTGTCAGGCACTCCAAACTGGGTGTTGGTTTCAGGTTCAGATAGGAGCAACTGCAGTGAGCTACACAGTTGGATGTCATCTTACACTGTAGAAGCTATGGAAAGGCTTTTGTCAGAAGGTGGTGGGAGTCTGTCCACCTGCCACATAGAATCATCTGCCTGGTGACCATCTGTGTGGCATGCAGAGCAGAGCCTCTGTTTTCATCTAGTGATACCCAAAGTGGGGCTTTCTGCCCCAGAATATGGACACCATGAACATTTCACAGATGAACAGATGTGACTGCAGAGTTCCTTAAGTTTTAGATCTCCCAACTAGTTCTCTTAATGTGTGGCTGTTTCATAGAGTATGTGTGGCCTCACTGTGGGCCACTTCTATCCCAATCCAGAATTTCACAGGCAATATTGCATCTGAGAAAGACATGTACCTAGCTTGGTCCTAATCACAGCTATAACTGGATGTGGCTGGATAATCTGAATTAGTGCATGTGATGACATCTGCCAGAGCACTGCCCAAGATGCATTCAGTTCTCCTTCTCACAATCATGACCTGCATGACCTTGGGCAAATTGCTTTAACCGCACTGAACCCCAAGCACATCGTTCACACAAGGAGAATTTCTGACAGTAACAACAACGCATGGGACTGTGGTAAAAATGCAATTAGTTGTCATGTGCAGAAGCACCTGGAAGAGAACATGGGCCACAGTGTGACTATTATCACCATTCCCAGGTACCTGGCTTCTTTAAATCTTCCCTCACCTGTGAGTGGGCACTGCTATAGTCCCATCCATAGAAAAAGAGGAGGAAAATGTCTGGAGAGGCTGGGTAACATTCCTCAGTTTGAACGGTAGGCCAATGGTGAGCTGTCCTACGTGCCTCTTACTGGGCAGGAGTGCTGCCTCCTTACAGAAGGGTGCAGGTGGGGCATGAGTAATGAGAAGGAACATGGAGGAGGTGGGAGTTGGATAGGCTAGGAATGGAAAGAAAGCCATCTTCTGGGAATGTGCAGAGGAGACAGCTGGTTAATGGATTAGTCAGGCATCGCCCAAGCAGAGAATTCGGATTCCACCCTATAGGACAGACACGCCCTGCTCCCCACCATGCAAGCTCCAGTGGGAGGCAGCAGGCAGCCAGCAGCCAGAAGCCTGATTACGAGGAAGAAAGGGACTGGGGACAGGAAACACCTGGAACATGTTGATGAGAGTGACCCACTCACAACCAAGGGGGCTATACTTTCTAATATGCATAGTTTGTCAGAGATACTCTTGAGACTGGGAGACAGATGAGGGATTCCTCCAAGCCATGGAATTCTAGGATACAGGTTCCTCAGGCATGCTGCTAACTAATCTGGTCATCTGGGAATGATGGACAGGACTGACCTTGAAAGAAGATATTTTATAGGAACGTCTTACAATGCACAGAAAGAATGTGACTTGCTGCAAACATGCTTTCCTGGTAGGGTTTCAAGCCAGAGTTGGAGCTAAAGTATGGAGAAAACCTGAATACTTGTTGAACAAATGGCCCCATCGGTCATTTTCTTATCCCTTCTCATCACAAGCTACACAAAGGCCCAGGATCATCTGGAAAATGCCCCATCACCTTCAGAATCTATAAATGTTATTATCTCTAGAGTCTCCCCTGGACATCCCAGCCCTTAAGACAGCTGATGTTCCCATTCTCGAAGAATTTCTGCACCTCTGGGTGGCTACCACTGTAGCTCCTGTGTCAATTGTCTTGTTTCTCCTATTAAGCCATGACCTCTTTCAGCAGGCAACTCCTTAAGAAATAGCAGTAGACAGATAGTGTGCAGCACTGGTTTGCTAGAGGGTAAATTTTCCACCTAGGGGCAGTTGGCAATATCTGATCATTTTAGTCATTATAGAAGGAAGGATTCAGAAGTCCCTTTGTGCAGGTGAGGGATCCTGCAAAGCTCAGATGAACCCCACCTCTGTGTCTACACCTCTGTGTCTACACCTCTATGTCTACATGTACACTTTCTACCACTAAAGAGTTCCCAGCACTTACTACCTCAGAGTTCACACTTCCTGCAGAGACTGTGCCTTCATTTTCAAATGTTTTCTATATCGCCATGGAAAGACAGCACATCCCCCCAAAACATGTTTTGCCAATGAAATGTCCACAATCTCATGTCCTCCTATCTCATGCCATATCACTCCAATGACATCAGGCAAGCAGCCACCTTCTAGTGTCTCTGACTTCACCTATGGCCCATCAGAAATGAGAAGGTCAGTCTGCCTGTGTTCACACAGCCTGAAGCACTGGGGCGCTGACCTCTAAGAAGCAGCGATGATCAACAAGCTTAGAAGGGCCAAGACACTAGCCTGGGGTGGCCTGGAGCTCCATGACCCATCTGTCCCAGCTACTGATCCTTCCTTGGCTCACTTCCCACTTCCCTACTAGGATTTCCTGCAAATGAGATAAATGAACTCGGACACTTATCCTAGAACCTTCCCCTGAGAACTTGAATAAATACAGAGTAGAAGTCACACCTGCCACCTTCCAAGCAGAAGCATGAAGAGCTTTCCCATGGTCCTGTCATCGCTCTTTGTCCCTTTGCTATAAGATGCACCCAGGCAGGATTGCTTCTTGGTATGGAGCTCATACTGAGAAAACTCATTCAAAACCGGAAGTTCACACTTCAGTTGTTGGGAGCCTCTGAAATTCAGGAATGTTTGCTCCGGAAGCATGGCCTGGTGAAAGCTGACTGAACGGATTCAGGACTTCTTCCTCTTCCAGAACGTTTCTAGCTGACTGCTACAGTAGACCTGGCCTGCTTACCTTTCAAGTGATACTCTTTTTTTTTTTTTTTAACTTATTTTATTAGATATTTTCTTCATTTACATTTCAAATGCTATTCCGAATGTCCCCTAT
>NC_034592.1:86790418-86794594 GCF_900095145.1 Mus pahari | reverse complement strand
ATATCCAATATATACAAAGAGCTCAAGAACCTGGACTCCAAAAATTCAAATAATCCCCTTAAAAAATGGGGTGCAGAGCTAAACAAAGAATTCCCAACTGAGGAGTACCAAAGGGCTGAGAAGCACTTGAAAAAATGTTCAACATCTTAAATCATCAGGGAAATGCAAATCAAAACAACCCTGAGCTTTCACCTCACACCAGGCAGAATGGCTAAGATCAAAGATCCAAGTGATACTCTTTACAGGGAAAATTGCACCACACAATCATGTTCCATACTGGAGCTTGGCGACAATCATCTCTGTCTTTCCCTTTGTGGAGTCTCTCTGCAGTTCACGGCGTTCCGTCTAATGGTGGTACATTGGGGAAATGTCTGCAAACTTTGAGCTACTGAGTTCTACCATGACTCAGTTCATACTTCAGGGCTTGCCACGGAGTCCAGTTGCTGCTGTGGGAAGAGACTGACAGTGCTGGGGCTAGGGTGGAAAGTAGCAAAAGAAGCTACCCAGAAGCTTCCCTGAGCATAGCCATAACGGGGAAGGCCCTGCCTCCTCACAGTTCCGATGCACGCTCTGACCCCAGAGCCTATCCTGCATGACTCACTTTTTATGGTTCAATGAAGACAGAAATGAAAATCTGTTTCTCATCCTCCCGCTTCATGGCTAAAGCTTTCAGGACAGGCTTGGTTAACACCCATAGTTTCAGTGCAAAGATTAGTGTTATCCAGCCCACAAGAGGCTTGCTTCTGTTCTTAACAAACTAGAAGTGAGAATGGCATTCTTCTCTCCCCCAGTGACCTTCTCATGTGTTGAGTGTGAACCGTGGGTTGTATACGAAAACCTACTAAAGGCCTCCAGTCACTCAGCAATCCACCTTCCTTCCCCAACTTTCGTTAGCTTTGAAGTGTCTTAGTGACACCTTGTTCTTGATTCCTCTAAAGTGGTTAGCACAAACTGCATTTGAAGAGAAAAGTTTACATTGTCTGTATCATGAAAAGCCAGTATCTCCTCAGCATGAAAATAAAGACAGCAGGAAATATTTGTATTAAGACTGGCTAGGTATTATTACCTTGTGGAGCCTCTGACACCCACTCTCTCTGTTTAAAAGGGGAGGCTGAAACATACTGGGACAGTACGGGGACAAAACAGCCTGTTAGCAGGATTTAATCTTTGTCATGATCAGAAAGATCAAGAGAAACAAAAAGCAAGGGCTCTCAGCATGTTGTAAGTCTTTAAAGTTCCTCACCAGGACACCCCAGCCTTCTTGTGATCTTCTGACATCGTCTGCCATTCCACACTCATGATGGTGATATCATTTCCCTGGGTCCTTATGCAAGTATGGCTGAGTTAGCGACAGCACCAGCCTTACAGCCTCCCTCTGCAGAACTCTGCCCTGTTCTCTTACCTGCCACCTGTGTAACACTGGCAAAGCCACTAAGCCTCTCTGAGTGCTTCCCTCAGCTCCAAATAGGGATTACTGTGGTCCCTGGTTACAAGAAAATCTTCAGAAAATCCTTGTTCAGTAATGCTCAGTCAGTCATGCCTGCCATTACTATTTATTATCATCAAATACATGGTTTTGTTTGTATATGTGTTTCCAATCATGCATGTGAGTATGTGGTTGTATGTGCACACATGCACTCATGCCTACAGGGGCCAGAAATCAATGTGTCTTCTTTTACTCCGCACTTCTTTTTTTTTTTTTTTTTTTTTTAGCCAGGGGTTCATGCTGAACATGAAACTTGCTGATTTGCTAGACTGGCTGACTAGTGAGCCTCAGGGATTCTTGTGCCTCCACCTGACTAGCACTGGGATTCCAAGGGTGCATTGCCTTACTAGGGCTTTTTACGTGAGTGCTGGAACTCCAGACTCAGATCCTTAAGCTTGTGCAGCAGTACCTTGCCCGGTGAACCATCTCACATGCCAGATATCCCGATACCCATTCCCCAGCTGACCAATGAAAAGCCCACTTGAGCAATCTATCCAAATCATCTGACTTCTCCCAGTCCATGGTGCAATGCCCTAAAAGAGCAGCAAAGGTTGTCACCTACATTTTTAAGTTGAGCATTTTTATTCCTGTCCTTTGTCTTTCCTAACTCTGTGGACTTGCTTCACTGTGTCGCACTACAACACAAAAGATGGCGCATGGCTACAGGCAAGCCATCTCTCTGGGCAGGTTCAGGCACAGTTGGGCTGAGCGTGCTCTAGTGCTTTACCTTTGGTCCCAGCTTGTGGGGCTTGCCCTGTAAATTAAGGACCTAAGTGAGAGAGGGCAGTGGCTCCTGGGACACTTGGAGGAGGATCAGAGCTGAGCTGTGCCTCTCATGCTGGACTGCTTGTCAACAGTGCAGTGCTGCAGCTATACCTTTGCCACTTTAATTAAGTGCCACTGTGGCTCACGAGCTGCAGCAAATACATCTTAAAAATCATAGCACAGAACACTATATCTTCTGTTCATGTTCTTTTTAGTGACCTTCTCCTGAGCTTGGGGAGCAACCTTTTGACATTATTCCATGATGCTGCTATATACAAGGTTCACAGTTGGGAGCCATTCAATTGACTGACAAAAAGAAAAAAATTGTTTAAAAAAGCCTCATATTTTAAGTCCAATTACCATTTTCTATTGTGTTGCATTCAGAGGTACCCTAGTGTGCATGTGGCAAGCAGGCTACAGGTGGGACACACCAACCAGAAGGTCTGCTCTGGGTTGGAAGTGCTTGATTAGAAGTGTTAAAAATGTTTGCTTCTTAGCCTTGCTCAGTGGGTAGCCAAAGGATCAGCTCAAGGTATTTCTTTATCTGCTGAAGATGCCATCAGAGAAAGCTGGATCAGGGGGCTGGGAAGATGGCTCTGTTTGGGAAAAGTACTTGATACACATTGTGGATGCCAAAAGGTGCTTGCTGACAGGAGCCTGATATAGCATCCTCCTGAGAGGCTCTCCCAGTGCCTGACAAATACACAGGTGGATGCCCGCAGCCAACCATTGGACTGAGCATGGGGTCCCCAATGGAGGAGTTAGACAAAGCACCTAAAGAGCTAAAGGGGTTTGCAGCTCCATAGGAGGAACAACAATATGAACCAACCAGAACCCCCAGAGCTCCCAGGGACTAAACCACCAAATGAAAGAGTATACATGGAGGGACTCATGGCTCCAGCCACATATGTAGCAAAGGATGACCTTGTTGGACATCAATGGGAAGAGAGACTCTTGGTCCTGTAAATGCTCAGTGCCCCAGTATAGGGGAATGCCAAGACAGGGAAGCAAGAGTGGGTGGGTTGGTGAGCAGGGGGAGAGGGGATTGGATAGGGGGTTTTTGGAGGGGAAACCAGTAAAGGGGATAACATTTGAAATGTAAATAAAGAAAATATCTTAAGAAAGAGAGAAAGAAAGAAAGAAAGAAAGAAAGAAAGAAAGAAAGAAAGAGAGAGAGAGAAAGAGAAAGGGAAAAGAAGGAAGGAAAGAGAGAGAGAGAGAGAGAGAGAGAGAGAGAAGGGAGGGAGGGAGGGAGGGAGGAAGGAAGGAAGGAAGGAAGGAAGGAAGGAAGGAAGGAAGGAAGGAAAAAAGAGATAAGTTCAGATTCCATATGAAAGTTAGGTATGGCACTAATTGTATGTAACTCCAGCACCAGGGGGAAAAGGGATAGAGGGCAAAGAATATGACATTATTGTTAGACTACTTCCTGCTGACTAGGGGCATTGATTTCCTTGGGGCAAGTTTGATCTTAGCTGTTAGGATATCTAATTTCTTCTTGTTATATCTTCTTTGCACATAACAGAAAACCAAGAACAACAACAGCCAACAACCAAAAACAAACAAACAAACAAACAAACAAAAACAAACAACCATGCCTTCCTGGGCATGAGCATTTATATACCATATAAAAAGTTCCCAGAATTCCAAATGTCACAATCACAAAAACTATCTGCAGCTGGCAAAATCACACCCCTGCTAGAACGTGAGGAAAGTCATAATCAGCTGTGGTGGATAATCTGAAGCAGCCCCATAACCCATATCTGGGATTAAATCAAAAAACATATTCTTATAGTTCTTTAATTTTTCTTTCTTTTTTCACAAGAAACCAAAGCTCTAAAATTGTTACTACAGAACACCACAAGAAAGACACCCAACTTTGACCTACACACACACACACACACACACACACACACACACACACACAC
>NC_034592.1:86781545-86790341 GCF_900095145.1 Mus pahari | reverse complement strand
AGGAAGGAAGGGAGAGGGAGAGGGAGAGGGAGAGGGAGAGGGAGAGGGAGAGGGAGAGAGAGAAAAACCCCAAATTAGGAGAAAATGGTAATTCTTTGGTACAAAACCACCACTATTCTGTTTATGAACTGTCATGTTTATCTTTGAAATTATAATCAAATTGCATTGCTTCCACTTACATAAGTACTCATCTTGATTTAACTTTATGTCTGTTTCAGTTTGTAAACAGTACTTTCTAGAAGCTAGCAATGCGTAGCCTGAGAGAGCTGGGTCTGCCTGAGAAGGGCCGGTTCCTTTCAGTGCTTTGTGGCATGGTTCTATGTCTGTCCCTCTTCTTGACTCACATTTTCAGCAATTCTTTGTAACTTGTATGGGTTGATGGCATGAGAAATGTCACTCGTAAGCAGAAAGAGGCTTCAAGAAATGCAGTAGTGGTATAAACACTAGAGTGCACAAGGGTAAGAGAGGAGATGTAAGTATCCTCGTGGGGGCCAGGAAAGATGAGAGGCAGAAGGCTAAGGGGGTAAAAGTGGCATCGGCATCCAACTGATCCAACATGAGATGTGCTGCTGTCATTAGCTCATTCACCACAGCCCTGAGAGAAAGGGGCCGTCTCCACCACTCCGTGTCACGCATCAGGCCCCACAAGTCTTCATCACTCCATGTCACACATCTGGTCACACAAGTCTTCATCACTCCATGTCACACATCAGGCCACACAAGTCTTCATCACTCCATGTCACACATCAGGCCATATACAACAAGTTGGCAGGAGAGCCAGGATACAGCGCAGAAGCAGGGTCTTTCTTCTTTAACTTTGTTTGTTTGTTTGTCTGTCAATCAACATTAGACTCAATCCCTCCGTCACACATTCTCTTAGTTGTCTTCAAGGCTGCAAGTGGGTTAGAGAGTGAAGCAGACTGAAACCCTTGAGCACACAGTGGTGCCAGATGCCAGCATCCATCGCTGCACCGGTCATCACAGAGGGAGTGGAGAGATGTGCGTCAAGTACCAAGGCTCAGAAAGTTCCTCTAGTACCACACTCATCGCTATGTGACAGGCCAGATCCTAGCACTGCCACACTCCTGATGACAACTATCTGTGAGCCTTCCTCATCAAGTACAGACTCACACGCTGAAAAGACCATCACCCAGGGACCAGGATCTGAACACCCAACAGAGCCTGAGGAGAAACACTCCGAGGAAGGCCTTGGGGCCATTGTAATGTATCCTATCCAAATTGGTAAATTCAAAGAGTTTACACCCGAAACAAGCAGAAGATCTTGTTTGTTTGTTTGTTCTGCTTGGGCCCTGAAAAATATGTAAACATCCATTTTTTTTCATTCAAGTGTTGAGTTTTCTTTAAGGAATATAATCTCCAATTCATTTCTATAAATGGTCATTATGAAATGAGGAAACAAATGCATACATACTTGGCAGGTAAACAGAACAAACATCGTAAAGAATGTGGAGGCCCCTTTGTAAGTTTTAGACAGAATAAAGCCACAGAGAACCAGGAAAGTGTCCATCAATTCAAATTCAAGCCTTCGGTTGGTTTTAAATTTGAGATATGATCACTAATACCACTGTCGCCTGTTCTTAAGTGCCCATTCTCAGTTCAGAACTCCAAAATTCTAAAAAAAAAAAAAAAAAAAAAAAAAAAAAAAAAAAAAAAAAAAAAAAAAACTTAACACAAGGCATAAAAAAGTCTAGGAAAGGGCAGGTCCTATATAAAACAGGCTCATGCCTGTGGCTGGATGCCTCTGCAAGGCTTTCCCTTAGGGACCCATTACTCTGGAACGTTGTTTGGGTGATGGCTCTCAGGACAGCAGGGGACCATGCCTTCTGGGAAAGCCATTCACTCAAACAACTTACTGCTGTTCCATGAGAATGTGGCTGCTGTGGATTCAAACACAGCAGCAACTTGGGCTTGATTCACTACTATCTACACCTCCCAGAGAGCTTACCCTTTGCATTTACAAGAAGCTCTAAGCACTCAGGTCCCCCTCTTTTTCATGGAAATGGAGAACAATCATCACAAAATTAAGATGTTTCTAATGCACTGGAGCAAGGGCTACAGGAATAGAACGGACCTTTAACCTATAACTGAATTCCTCAAATGGATTAAATCTCAGGCCTCATAGTTGAGGATCCAAAAAGCAATAAGATTGAAAGAACAGGATGTCTCCAAACATACACCCCATGACTGTTTTCAGTTAAATTCTATGAAAAGTCAAGTCTGCAAGGATGTAGTTAATGTTGAGTACTCAGCTCCCAACTTAACTCGGAGAAAGAGAACATGAAGAGTGAATCTGAAACCAACTGTCTAGGGATTACATTCACTAAAATGTATGCCACACAGAAAGGTAACCTGGCACACAAGAAGTGCTTTGTAGAGAGTAGACCTTTTGCTGTTGCCGTCACTGTTATTATGAGGTTGCCCCGACTTATAAAACCTCTAAATACGTTGCCACATTTAGACAATGCAGATTAAATAGACAATATACTGCTTCTTTTCTTTTTTTTTTTTTTTTTTTC
The DNA here is from genome assembly GCF_900095145.1 of Mus pahari. NCBI lineage: Eukaryota > Metazoa > Chordata > Mammalia > Rodentia > Muridae > Mus > Mus pahari. The sequence goes on along the minus strand of NC_034592.1, from coordinate 86,787,804 downwards.
AGTCATAAACTCCTCAGAAAGCAAACTCCCACCCACAGAGCCAGGCACCTCTGCCTCCGCCACACTCCCTGGGAGCGACCACCTAGCAATTTGGGAGCTTGGAGGACTTCACTTGAGGCTTGAGAAGATGCCAAAGACTCTCCGTGAGAGCCAGCCCAGAGAGACAGACATTCGATCGAGTTTTCCAATGAGAAGCATATGTCTAGGGCACACACACACACACACACACACACACACACATGTGTGGAAAAAAAACAATGTGAAGTACATTTTGTTCCAAGAACTGATTCATACTTATCCTTTGAGGATTAACTTTTTCATTTAAATCCCAGAATCACGCCATAAACAGACCCATGGAAAGATGGTTCTGAGAACAACTTCTGGGCAATCGATTAGCCAAATGGCAGTTGCCGGTGGGAAACATAAAAGTTGGGCAAAGTCCAGGTGTCCACGGAATTGTTTAAATAAAATTGTAAAATCAAAGGGCCATTGATCGCCTCTGGTTTTCCTTTCTATGACCATCTCTCTAGAAACATCAAGCCAGTTCCATTCAATCAGCCAACATCGTGGCCCGCATGCTCTCGCTAAGTAGGGTTCATTATATTGTTAAACAGGCACAAGATGATTCCAGACAGTGTCTGAAAGGTCAGATCTGCTATGAGTCACGTATTTCCATAACCTGTCTAAGCATATCATGTAATCCCTTGGCTAGCTTGTGAAAACCCCAAGAGCTCATTGGCTTGATAAGACAACCCAGTTAGCAAGCAGGCAGGCGCTCTAACTATAGCTGTTCAACATAAGATGCCAATACCCTGACCTCTTCAGACACAGAAGAGAGGCACACGCTTGAATTAAGATGACCCTGGCTCTCTGTATGGTTCAACTCCACCTAAAGGTTCCACAGAAAGGCTCTGGAATTTTCCTTTGTTTTTGAGGCATAGCTTTGGCCCTGATCAGCACGCACACTAACCTTCTCTGAATGTTGTGCTCCTTGGGCCTCTTCATGGACACATTCGGGAGGGCTTAAGTCTAGGTGATCTCTTGGTAAGGAGTTTTAGTTTAAATCCCAGCTAATCTGCGCTGCTGCGGGGACTGCTCTGAGCTCTTGACACATCTTAGTTCACGTCTACAGAGAACAGCAAAGTCAGTGCAAACAAAAAAAGGGTTATCAGGTTCCCTCATCCCTCTCCTCCACACAGTTCTCCTCCACCAGCAGCCCCCTCGGCTCCTCTATCAACAGAGTCCTAGCAGAATCCAGAGTAAAACCAACCGAGGAAGGAGGTGGATGAGCCAATGCCTCTCCCTGCAGAGCCAGGGCTAAGGCGGACTGAGTGGCTGAGAGTCCATCCCAGGCGGGCACGCCCTGCTTGTTTGCAAGTGCTCTGGGTATTTTTAGCATCTGTCTATAGGGAAAAGCTAAGCCACAACGCGTGACTGTTATGCTACTAATGACACCCTGAGCTCCAAGAAGCAGCAGTCACTGCAAATACTGACGCTTCAGGTGTGAGAAAACAACACGTCAGTGAAAAATCACACCCTGGTGGAGGAGGGGGAGAGAAAAGAAGCTCCTGAATTAAGCTGCCATGAGGTACATCACATAGCTCGGGTATAAGTTACCTAACTGTGGGAATTTCTGAGTTACATGTATTTCTCCTCTTTCTCTCTTTTGTTTTCTTTCCATTCCCTTTCCTTCTGCTTCCCTTCCCTATTGTCTTCTCAGCATCTCTTAGGAGAGCCACCCATCTCTATGTGCTCCATGAAAGTACAAACAGTAATCCATATTTAGCCGCTCGGAGTGAACGTTTCCTCGCTGGTTATACCAGGAATGAATGGAACTGGAGTTCGCCCAACTAGAATCTTCCCTGGGGCCCTTCCTGGACGTGTCAGAAAAAAAAAAAAAAAAGCAGTTTTCATATTGCTGTAATTATTAACTATGAAGGCACCGTATGCCTTGAGCTTGACCATCATTGCCTGAAACAAAGATAACTCAGAACCAAGCTCAGCTAAGAGACTGAGTAACAGATTGGCCCTCAGTCCTGCTGCGTCTAAATCTGCCGAATCCCTGAATACCTCAGTGAGACTCTACATCAGCCAATAAGACTCCCTCCTCTTTCCTGTTGGCGTGGCACCAAGAATACTTGAAGAAATCTGGATACAGGGCTGTCATTAAATGTTTTAATTTTTAAAAACTTTAGAGCAGAGAGACAATAAGTCCCCCCCCAAATCTGTCCACTGATATCCACCATGCTGGTTCAGAGCCCCCCCCATATTGCCTTTCTCTCCTACAGAAAGTGGGAGACCTTGAGCTCCCTTTTGCACTTCCAGAAAATAACAGGCTCCACTGTACCATTTCATTGGCTGCCTTTCCAAGAAAAGCTATGCATCCATGGTGGCCTTCAGGCGCTGCACACAGAGGGTAAGAATGGGACTTTGCACACAGCCCCTTCAGGGACTGGCGATGGCCATGATGATGAGCAGAACAATATGACAGATGAGAGTGGCCTGCACGCATCCTCCAACAGACTCACATTCTCTTAAGGTTAAATGCTCACCACAACCTTTTGAAACATGTACCGCAATGGGCCCATTTGACAGATGGAGATACTGGATTAGCCAACAAGTCCAAGATTGCACAGAAACTGGGATGTGAACCAGGCTTAAAAGGAAAACATTTGTGCCACAGAGGATGTGTTCAGCCACCAGGTTGACCTTTCTATGGATTCACCTGCTCATTGTGGGCCTTTATTACCATCATTTCACACTTCCCTCTTTGCTCTGAGCAACTTTTAAAGTTTTCACCACAATAGAGAATCAACTTCTCTGAAAAATGAACCTAGTATTTGTGAAAGTGCAAATCATATCTTCACATTTATCCTAAAACATAGACGCCTACGATTCTGTTTCAAACATTTGAGATATCTATTTCCTGTGATGCAGTACTGAAAGAAACTTAACAGGTTTGGTCCAGGGGATTGAATTCAGCGCATTGTAGGCAAGCACTCTTCCACCCAGCTGTATCCCCAGTCCTTAAATGTCCCCTCTGAACCTTAGTCTTCAATCTAATTCCGCTTTGCTGCCAGGACACCACAAAAGCTAAAAATCTACAACCAGCTAAGTTAAACACACAGAGGAAAGTGCACATACAAAAGAGATTCATCCATGTGTCGAACAGATAATGAGGTCTTAGAAATTACAGAAATGTGCAACAGTAGAGGACTTACTGAGTCAGTTACATGATCTAGCTGTGACTTAAAATACATGTACATTGCCTGGATCATTGACATTACATTAAGGAAGAATATAGTAGGAAAGATATTTGATAGATTCCTAAATAAAGATAGCACACTTCAAACAGTATGCATTTGTTTTTGTTGTTTTATTTTGATTTGATTTGGTTTGCTTTCACTAGGTTTGGTTTGGTTTAGTTTGGTTAAGCTTGGTTTGGTTTGGTTTGGTTTTGCAAGGTTTGATTTGGTCTGGTTTGAGGTGAGGTGAGGTGAGGTGAGGTGAGGTGAGGTGAGGTGAGGTGAGGTGAGGTGATATATATATATATATATATATATATATATATGAATGACACAGGGTCTTACTGTGAGGCTCAGGTTTGCTTGGAACTTACTATTATAGTACTGATGGTTAGTTTTTTTCATCAACATAACATAAGCCAGAGTCATCTGAAAAAAAAAAAAATAAAGGAAAGTGTGATTGAACAAATGACTCCATCAGATTGGCCTGTAAGCAAGTCTATGGAGCATTCTCTTGATTGATGATCAATATAGGAAGGCCTAGCCCAGTATGGAGAGAGACATGTCTGAGCCTGTGGTCCTGACTGAGCAAGCCAGTGAACAGCACTCCTCCATGGCTCTCCTCCAGTTCCTGCCTCCAGGTTCCTGCTCTGAAATCTGGTCTTGACTTCCCTCTGTGACAGACTGTGGCCCGGATGTGTAAGCCAAATAAACTCTTCCCTACCTTTGTTGGTTTTTGTCCGTGTTTTATCACAGCCAGAATAAGGAAAAGTGGGACAACACCCAGGCCAGACTCCAGCTCCCAGCCATCCTCCCAAGTACTGAAGTGACAACAAGGGTAAGTCCCCATGCCCTGTGACACGGCTTTATTCAAATGACAACCACACAGACTTAAAGACCATAAGCTGAGAGCAGAAGGATTATGGTTGATTTTGTTTGGGTTTGTTACATTGTAAGGTTGTCTGGTTAAATTTTATTTTTGTCTTACTCTAGGAAGATTATTTTCACAGCGGCATTGCAAAAGGAAAAAGCCTCAAGGTGTTATAAGGCTTGAGTGGATGAAACTTGCTAGGATTTAGAAGAGGAGGGACGCCACGCTGAAGGTGGAGGGGCACGTGTAGATGGTCAAGGCAGAAGCTGGGTGTGGCTTAGTTCTCTGCTCACCAGCTACGGAGTGTGACATGGCGTCTCGGGTTCGTCTTCCCCTGCCCACGAAACTAGGATGCCACTGTGGTGTCTCTGCTTACAGTGGTTGGGCTTTCCATAATTCATTGCCCATAACCACCAAGGCGTGAAAATAGGGAGCTGTTCATTCCAGAAATAAACAGCTCATACATAAGCTACCATTCTGAGTATCGAGACTGCATCTCGTGGCAGCCAGCCCCAGCCCACCAGGACGAGAGTCATCCTTCATCCCGTGGGGACATGTTGTGGGTGCTACCCACTTTCTGTGACACGGTAGCAACTCAGACAACAGCAGAGTACAGTCACGTAATTCCATAGACAAATTCAAATAATGCTTAGTCTACTTAATAATGGGCCCAAGGTCAGGGCACTGATGCTGGATACTATTATCCAGCATTATGATGGTCTATCATGAGATATCATTAGATATTATGACTATCTTACAAGCCTCATGGAGAGATTAAGTATTCTCACAGGTAAGCATGTTTAGGAGAAACACTTTATATAGGGTTTGATACTGTTCACCATTTCAGGTATCTACCTGTGGTGGTTATTTTGGAACGCAGTCCCCCACAGTTAGGGACAAATGAGGGATGGTATAGTACTATCCACTGGTGTTCTGGAAAATCATGTGAGCCAACATATTTGATGCATCTTAAATTCTGCTTAAATCACTCCTAACACCATGCAACAAACGACTCAAAATTAGCTCAGTCAATCACTTGTCTCTGAAGTTCTATCAGGTACCAACAGATTTGACTAATAGTGGGAGCCTAATCAATGTTTAAGATTCAGTGCCAGGTCTACAGGGTAATGATGATGTTCTGAAGACGAGGGACCATGACACCATTTCCTTGTTAGACACATTATACACCATCTCCTGCCAGATCCTGCCAGTAGGGTCTCCAGGACAACAATGTCCTACTGATATGGGTGGGGCCTTGGCAGTCTATCAGATGAAAGGGGACACCGACAAACTCTATTGTCACAACACAGTAGAGTTCAGCAAAGACCGGTGCTTTTTAAGTCAATACTCTCTTCTGTTGCTTGAAGAATAAACATTCACAGGTATAAAGAAGAGTATGGTGTTGCTAAGCATAGCTATCTCACGAAATTCAAGGACATGAAACAGAATGATAACAGAATCTGTCTTGTTAAATGTGATTTGCATCTGTGGTTGGGTTATAATCAACGGTTAGAGCTGGGAATGATTTTTTTTTTTGATGATACCATGATTTTATAGATATTTGAACTGCAAAGTAGAAGAAAGTCATTCATGTGCCAAACTAAGGATCAGCTTGGATGTCACAGGGGACATGGAAAATAGCCAACCAGGTCTGATCTCATCCTTGAGTTCCAGGAGGCTCTGAGGAGGAATGTATGGATAATGAGTATGTGCCTCCACCCTCCTGGATAAAAAGGACCCACCTCCAGGACATCTGCACAACACATGGCCTTAAATCAAACCAGCAAGCACACACTGGAATCCTAAAGGAATCTTAGAGAGCTTCAGCCTTCTGGCCTGTAGAGTAAGGATATCAGCTCATCAAGCCATTGAAGACACTTGTCGGCTGGCTGGAGATGCCTACCTACATGCCAGGGTGGGACATTTATCAGCACCCTCATTTCCAAGTCTCCATCATAGAAGTTTGGACCCTTGTATGTCTGCTCCACTGGACAGCTAGCTCTACAGAGGCTTTCAGTCATGGCATGGGGAACTTAAGATGATTTTAGAAGATTAAGGTTCACTCTCCCACTAGAAGACTAGAGAAGAAGAGGTGGTTGGTGATGGTGGTGGTGGTGGTGGTGGTGATGGTGGTGGTGGTGGT
>NC_034592.1:86770884-86781354 GCF_900095145.1 Mus pahari | reverse complement strand
TGGTGGTGGTGGTGGTGGTGGTGATGGTGGTGGTGGTGGTGGTGGTGGTGGTGGTGGTGATAGTGGTGGTGGTGGGCTTAAGAATGAGGATTTGACCGTTTTAGAGTTCCAGTCAATGGTTTTCCCCATACCACAGGTGGCAGTTATCTGCAAGGTTGGAGGCATTAGCTTAGAGATTTCAGAAATATGTAGTTTATGCAAAAATAAGGCCAAGCAGAGTGGTGCTGATGGTTTACCCAGCCCTCCGTGGTAGGCTCCTACTCCATTTGAACAACATGACTCCTAGAGACCCCACAGGGAGGGAGGGAGAAAGTGAAGTACAAATCTCCTCCTTCCTCTCAAAACTGAAAGTCTTTCTAAGACCAGTCAGTCTTCCAGTCAAGTTAAGAAAATGGGCAGCTTTTCCAGAACGCAGAAGGAAGACAGCAGATGCCCAGATTCCCTACCAAGACAGGCTCATGTCACATGAGTTCTCCCTGCAAGGAAAAAAACTCATTGTTTGCCTCTTCCAATAGAAAGGTTGAGAGGTTGAGCCATTTGCCCAAGTTCCTAGCTCCTGGCATCTAGCTCTAAAGCAAACGCGCCTTGCACTCCTCTGCTGCCCACTCTCCCTCAGGCAGATGTTTCTGCAGGGAGGATCAGGAGCAGCAGGTATATGACCCACTACGGTCCGAATATCAGGTCCCCAGGAAGCTAGGGCAGCCAAGTCCTGTGCCACCTTATTTTCCCCAAAGTTGTTCTTCAAAGTGTGTCTTCTTTTCCTGGAGTTTCCTGTATTACCCGGCAATTCCTCAGAACATAGCAGGCAAATGTTAGCTATGAATTAGCCACAAGCCTTTCTTTATAGTTTTCTCTTTTAACATGGGTCCACATGTAACCTGTGTTGGCCCTAAACTCACTCTGCTGCCACAACAGACTTTGAATTTTCTATCTCCTTGCTTCTGCTTCCAAATCTCTGGGATGGCAAGCCTGAAACAGCAGGCTGACCTCAGACTCACTAGGTGACTGAAGATGACCATGAACTTCTGATCTTCCTGCCTCTACCTCCCAAGTGCTGAGATCACAGATGTGCACCACCACACTCAAGGATTTTTAAAATCTTGAACCTGCAGGTTCTGTGGTTGAATCTCTATGTGGAACCGGTCTTAGCATAATATTTTTAAAGGGCGATAAAAAGCAAGGAGCATACTTAAGCCTTAAATAGCGATTTTATTTGCTCTAGCTCGTAAGCATGTTCCTTTCTTTAATTCTTTCTGACAAGGTTTGCTTCTTCAATAGAGGGCCTTCAGTCTAAGCCTGCTGTTTCATCTCTCATCCTTCACTCTCGTGTTGTATCCGAAAGAAAGAAAGAAAGAAAAAAACATGCCTTTTCTATTAGGAGCTAGAGAGATTGCCCAGTGGTTGGGGGCACTGACTGTTCTTGCAAAGGACCTGGGTTCAAATCCCAACACTCATGTGGCAGCTCACAACTGTTTGTAACTCCAAGATCTGACACTCTCACATAGACAAAAAGCAGGAAAAATACCAATGCACATAAAAAAATAAAGCTAAATAGATAAAAATATGCATATATTAGCATAGACTCATTCTGTGAAATAATAGATTTTGCTTTTTAAGCTCGATATTTATTCTAGATACCTTCAGACATTTTTACCAATGAAGTTCAGTACAAGCCAGAATTCAACTTTGAAGAAATTATTCATGAAAATATAATCAAAAGCTTTTGATGGCTTCAAGCATGCTCTTTTGCAAGAACGGAGAAGAAAATTTAGTATTTATTTTTGAAAATGAAAGCTGTGGGAAGAGGAGCAGGGTCAGTGTGCAAAGCACTTTCTGTGCACCTGTGATGAATACCTGAATGTGATGCCCAGCACACAGTAAAAAAATGAAATAAACAGACTTGAGGGAGCAACGACAGCTGACCCCAAGGGTGAACTACAGGCTCAGTGAGAGACACTGCTTCCAAAAACAAACAAACAAAACATGGGATGAGAGATGAAACAGCAGCCTTAGACTGAAGGCTCTCTATTGAAGAAGCAAACCTTGTCAGAAAGAAGTTAAGGAAGTTGAGGAAGATATCTGATATGAAGCTATGCCCTTCAAATGCACATACACATTCATGTACTTACACTTGTGTACACACATGCACACACACACACACACATACACACACACACACACACGAAAGGAAACCAAAATCATACTCTGTATTTTGAATGTCAACAGAAGCTTATGCCCGTAATCTCTGCACCTGGGTACCTGAAGTAGGATTGCCATGAGTCCATGGCCAGCCTGGGCTATATAGGGAGTTATAGGCCAGCCTGGGCTACACTGAGACTCTGTGTCAAGGCCTCACCTCAAAAGACAGATATATCCTAAGAGGTTTCAAGTGCGCAACGCCAGAGGAGTATGAAGGAAAAACATCTGCATAGCAATCGCTGGCACACGGAGGGACTTATGGGTGTGATCCTTCAAGTTCCTCACCACTAATACATGTTTTAACTTAAACCCATCTTAGACGTGTGAAAACTGAGGCTTAGAATGCTTAGGTGAATTGTAGTAAAATTCACTTGTCTGGGAAACTTACCCCTCACTAAACTGCAATCTTTTTTATTGTTAAATAAAAAATGAGGGGCAGGAATTTATAACTCAGTCTGTCGCACAAACACAGTGGCTTTCCTCTTCTATCGTCTTTCAGAACTAGAACATGAACTTGTTTCTGGTCAGCCAATTACTGGAGATGATGGCCTTAACCTGTGGGAGAGGGTTGTCTAAGCAGGGGTGAGTCTAATCTTCAGAAGGACAGAGAAAAGCAGGGGTGCAGGGGGCCAATTTAAACAACCTTCTTCTGAAATCATGATTCAGACCTACCTTTTATGCAACTCCTAAATGCCAGGGGAACAAGGCCCTTAACCAGTGAAGAGGAGCCAAGGTGAACGGCTGGTCCCTGCAGACCCTTCCCCATAAGATGGAACAGCAGGGAGCACTGCTCAGCATAGTAACGACATTTGACCTCCTCCTGAAAGCACCGAGTGTGCTTATTAACTGTGTGCTGGACAAAGCTCATTAATATATAATTCCCTTTAGGATGATTGACAGGAGAGTGTTTGGCTGCCGTGGTAACAACAGCAAGACCTGTTTGCTTGCTTTAAAACAACTATGCAGAGCATCTGAGATCTTTTTTATTCATAAATGTTGAGTTCCTGAAGAGATTGTGCATGTGTGTGAGTGAGTGTGAGAGGTGGAGAAGATATATCTTTAAACTGTAGTCTAGGAGCTACTAATGGCAGGACATTGCCACAGGGGAGGCAAGTGTCTTTCTCAGCTCTACACCGCACCCTTCTGGAAGGAAAGGGAAATAACAGAAACGCATCCTATTACTGAATGCAATTAGCTATGTTTTTATGAAACTTTAACCAAATAAAGCAATCACATGTAAAGCATGTGTAACCTCTTCCTTCATTTACTTAATATCTATGTCCAGTTCTATAATTGCTTGTGTGTCTGTGTGTGGGTGTGTGCACATGGGTGTCGATGCCGGTGGGAGCCAGAGACATCATAAGTCCTGGGGCAGGAGGCTGGGACCCTCGTGAGGAGGCGCTGGGAACTGAACTGTGTTCTAGCCATTTCTGACTTTATCGTTCATGGAACTACAAGAGGACATTAGAAGCTCTTCTTTGTGCCATTCTGGGTCCCGCTGGCTCCCCGCCCCTCATAGGAAGACAGATGCCTTCTTCATGATGAGTTGACAGGCTAGGGACTCTACCTGTTTCCCAGCATGAGACATGCCTGACACGTCTCATGTTTCTCAGCACGTGATTCTCCCAAGATGCTCAGAAATCAGGATCTCTTCAGCCTCGTTTCCCTAGGATCAAACCCTTCAGGCCACACCTTTAGGCTCATGAACCTAAGTCACTGGCTGACTCAGTTTCCCATTAGGGTGTCTAGGAGGACAGTGAAGTGTATAGGAAGGGGCCATTCTGGCTAGGCAGACGGGCTTCCTCTTTGTAAAGTGTCTCCCAGAGGGTCACATCTCACATAGGCTTTTGGCTGTCCAAGTGTCAGTTTGTGTTCTGTCAAGTGAGGATTTTTCTCAGAGTGACATTCACAGCTTGAGATGTTGATTTGTAATTTTAAATGGCCACCATGACACTCAATAACTGGTTTAGTACACATTCATTTGGACAGTGGGTAACACTGCCCCTACCCCAGCAGAGCCTGGAGTATTGGGGGGGTGGGGGGGAAGCAACTGAGCCGCTCTTAAAATTCAGTAAACAACACAGAAATAACTTATCACTGAATTCCACACTTTAGCCACAGGAGGAACACATGTGATCTCTTTCTTACTGTGACCTAGATGACACACGCGAGCCCACACACACACACACACACACACACACACACCATTGGATGTGCATGAAGCAGCCCCTCCCTTTCCACACATGGGGTACAGTGGTGCCTCCTTTTCCCTTACCCAGAAGCACACGCTGCCTGCTCAGATATACTGCCTGTACAGCATATCACTGATAAAATTTAATTTCTCAGTTACGTACACTACAAGATCCACAACAATAAATACAATAATACAAAACAATCAGAACAGCATACTCTAATAAAGGGGCTCTTCCCTCACCCCCAATCTGAGGAACAACTGTACTCTGATAGTTTGTTAATGGTTTGGTTTTGGTTTGGTTTTGGTTTTGGTTTTGCAAGAAGATTAATCCTATTACTCTCTTCCACAGTCTGGGGACCTGCACTTTGAGACACACTAGCTGGAACATGCTCTGGAACACATGTCGCTATGTAAGGAGAGGAAACCTGCTAGAGGTTGAAAGCACACAGAAGATTTTGAAAATAATACCAAAAATAAGTCAGGGGCTGGGGAGGCAGCTTGGTGGGTAGAGCACTCATTGAGTAAGCATGGGGATCAGACTGTGGGTCCCCAGAATCCACAGAAAAGCCAGGAGAGTGTGGTAGCCATCCTGTAATCCCAGCTCCAGAGGCAGAAAAAAGGAACACCTGGGGCAGGAGCATTCAGGCTGGCCAGACTGTCCAAGACAGCAAGCTCTGTGTTCACAGAGAGACCCTGTCTCGATATATAAGATAGAGGAAGAGCCTCAAAACTCTCCACATGAGCATACACAGCTGCACAGACATGTGCCGACACACAAGCAAGCACACACACTCACACATACACACACACACACACACACACACACATCACCAGAAGATAAAGCAATTATAAAAATGCCCTGAGGTAAACAAAATACACTCTTGGAACTAAATTCATCTCTTCTTTCTTTTATTTTTATTACTGTGGTTATGAGAAAATCAATATTATGTATGTGACCTAACTGTATATCTATGAGACAGGAATGATGTTTTTAATTGTCAGTATTCTATTCTGTGTACATAGCCCTGGGTTACATAATGACATTTCATGCAAGTCTATATTATATGCTTGGTAGATTCCCTTCATAGCACCTCTCTCCCCCTTTTCACCCCCACCTCCTGTTACTTCCCTTTGTTCCCTGAGATACTTTTATTCCCACTTTTATGCTATGCATACAGACAAAGATGTACCCATATAAATTCTAGACACTACCCTTGAGAACAAATACTCTGTCTTCCTGAGATGAATTCCTTTGCTTAGCAAGATTATTTCCAGTTGTATCCACAGCATCAGCCTACCATGGTCCAATACGGCCTGTCAACTGCTTATGTAAATAAAGTTCCCAGAAATCAACTTACCTGAGATTTCCCATCTGGTCACCAGGAAACAGAAACAGAGTCTGTTTCAATACATGCATGAACATGTGTTCAACACATACATGAACATGTGTTCAACACATATATGTTCAGGTACAGACACAGACACGCACATAGACACACACGCGGTTACTCGGTTACACACACAAATAAAACAATAGTCAGTCTTAGCAAGGCCTGAGACACCATTTCTATCTCAGGTACACTTTCCCAAAACACTAAACACTCACCCTATCTAGATATTGGTGCAAAAAAAGTCCATGTCTCTAACTACCACCCACATCAGCACCAGCCACCCCGGAAAGAAAAGGACCGGAGTGGATTCCCCTAAAGGGGAATCAGATCTTCCAGAGAACTTAAGGGTTTAAATTGTTCTTCCATTTCAGGTAAAACGTCGGCATGCCTTCTCCTCAGCATGCCAGTAAACGTGGCCCTTTGGAGCACCTTCTGCCCCCCCCCCCTTCACCCTCCTTGGTCAAAGTGGAAGGTGTCTACGCCTGTCCACAGTCACATCAAGGATTTTCCTTGAGAGGTCTTGGTTTCTGTATTCAACCCTCAGATCTTAGGGCTTCCATCTCAGATATCTCAATTATTCAAAGTCATTTTGGAAACAATGTATGGGAAAGGTTTTCTGGACTGTTTTAAAGAGAGATACTGCAAATAACGATACCATATCTCAGTAATCAAGTAACAATTACTCATAACTCTCTCTGTGTGTGTGTGTGTGTGTGTGTGTGTGTGTGTGTGTGTGCCTATACATGTATGCATTAAGGATTCTTTTTGCTTACATCTACTTTTTTTTTCCTATTGTGAAAAGTCATTTGCTTGTATAATTTTTCTGTTCCTGGTTGGAAAGAGCTCTGTGAAGAGTCTGGGGGTAGGGGAGGTGTTCGGTCCATTGCCAGGCTCCCACTGACTTCTATAGGAAGATACATGACATGACTTCAGGCTAGTATAAAGGAAAGCTGTGATGGTTTGAGGGTCAGTTGCAGCAGCCAGCCAGCCAGCTCTGAGCAAAAGAGAGACTGCAGCGCCCCCCGGTGTCAGGGCAGTGGAAGTCCCAGGCACAGGCAGAGGCAGCATACTTCTGTGCCTCTCAGGAGAGCAGGCCCTGTGGGCAGCCCTGTGCAAACTGGGTTCCCAGCGCCAAGAAGCAGTTAAAGCCTTCTTAAGTTTGTTGTTCATATTTCTTCTTGCCCGATAAGACATCCGGAAAGCCCATGGCCTGTCCTTTGGCGGCTCACAGAAAGGACCCAATGTTCCCACACTCGTTTGTTTTTTTTTTTTTTTTTTTCCCCAAGAGAGCAGAGGTCTTGGGAAAGCCTACTGAGGGGCTCCCCTGGTCCCTTCAGTGTCAGGACAGCCTTGGCATCTGCAGAACCTCCTTTTTGAGAAGATTCAGAATCAGTGGGGTGCACATGTTTGCTTGGAGGGAGAGGGTTATAAATGTATCATTGACATGGGTTGAAAGCTGTTTACTTCTGGAGGGCTCAATTGTGTGTGTTTTGGAACAATATAAGCATCATTGGGTTTAAGCAGTAATAAGCAATAAGTTAAATCAGCCACCTTTTCTAAGCACTTTTGTGTTCCAGCACAAGTCAAGATGACAGGTGGTTAGTATTTCATTCCCCGAGGCAGCTGCCATTATTCTTAATGGATAGTAACCTTGTATGAGGAGCCTGCGTTTCCATAAGGCCAAATCATGTGTCCAGGAAGTACCTTGCCCTGTATTCGAACATCTTGAGGTTTGTCATTGGCGGCAGGTGTCTTACACTAAGGCTTAGGTCAGAGTAACATGTCATGGAGCAGAAAAACCCAGGCTGCATTCTCTGGGCACACAGGCTGCTACGCTGTGTGGCTGCCAGATGGTGACTGTCATCCAGCAGGCCATCCCTAACACCTAGCAGAGGGCCAGCCGATCAGCAAGCATCTGTCAAATGAACGGCTGGTGCCACATTTGATTGCCACCTGAGTGATGCATGTTAAACTCCAGGAGGGCTCTCTGCGTTTACAGCCCCCACATGCAAGGCATCAGCAGTTTCTGATCTCCCTCCAATGCTAATTAATAATGGAGTTCCTTCCCTGGTCACTTCAAAGGCAGATGGCTGAAGATGTGGTCCCCAGCATGCACGGCCCATTTAGAGGACTCTGAGAGCCCAGCTCCTCAGGCCTTTCCACAGACTCACTGTCCCGGACAGGGAAGGGAAGTCAACTCCCAAACCTGAGTTCATAATTAAGTCTTGAATCAAACTGGACTTGGCAATGAGCAGGGGACATCCAGATAACAGGTGAAAGGACAATTTACAAACACAAAGAAAAGTCACCCACCACTTCCCCTTCCGATCTAAACAAGTGCTCCTGGATTTTGTATCTTTCCTAGAAAAAATAACCCAGTGAAATTTATGAGTAAATCAAAAAAGGGAAATGGAGGTGCCCTTTGAAGTATTGTGGGACTGATGCCCAATTTACCCTCAGTGAAGTGAAAACTGGCATCTGACCATTCGGTTAATACACCTGATAAATGCACATCACAGCTTACACAAGACTATTGTGAATGCGCTGAGACCTTTTACAGTGGCCTATGCTTGGGGGAACTCACCTGAAATAAGGCCTATTCTAAAATAATGTTGAATATCTTATACAACTTATTGTCTACTGTACTAAAAGGGAATAGCAAAATCAGTGTATGAGTGTACTCTTATCATCATGAAGACAACACTGGTAAGTCAAGACATCTTAAGTCAGGGACCATCTGGTTACCTGAAATGGACCAAGCACTCTCCTGTTCCCTTGACCTTGAACCTTCTGTGTTTGCGTGTACCCCCCCCCAACCCCAGGCTTCATTCTAACTCTCTTTCCAGTACTTCTTGACCCACTGAACAAGCATCACTTTCATTCCAAGATCAATCTTTTTTTTTCCTCAACAGGCAGACTATCTTACTTCCCCCTGCTCAGGTAGCCCCGTCTTCCTGGCTTTCTTAGGACATTTGCATCACACACATAATATAGATACCCTGTCCCTGATGTAATGTCAGCTGGCAGAGAGTGACCGAAGTCAAGTTCAGGTCTCCAAAACCTCTGTGTGCTGTGCAGGCATCACAGGAACAGGCTTCTTGCTATCAACATCCCTACCCTTGGTCCTATGGATGGTGAATATGCAGACAGGAATGCTTGATAGGAATGCTTGAACTTGAACATGCAGATGTGTAAAGGTACCTTAAAAATACACCAAATACATGAAAGTTCAAATAGCTAACTGAATTCTCCTGGTTGAAAACAACAACAATAAAACCTAACTTCAGCTCCAAGACTGAGAACTTTGTCCTATTTAAAATGCCTGTGTGATCTAGCAATAACTGACCAGATGGACAGATGCCTGCTTGTCCCTGGAGAGGGCATCCTATAGTCTCACCTTCCCTTGATTCCATGGAGGCTGCAAGGTTGCCAATCCACTGGCCAAGAGTGAATGGAAAACCAAGTAAATTGAAAGCCAGAGATTGTGTCAGTCTATTAGGAGTGACCACGGCCATTTGCCCCCGGGCTTGGAGAACCCCAGTACCGTGTTTCAATTCTATTCCATAAGAAGCCATTGGTAAAGGAGGAAAGGGCTTTGCCCAAAGGTGTGGGTCCTCTTTATGATGCCCAAGTAACTCAGATGGAAGTTACATTGTCTGAGAAAAGTATTCCTCCCCTTTGCGGGCTTAGAGGGTACCCTGCCCCTAAGGACCACTGGCTGCCCTCAGAACCTGGTACCACGTGGGAAGTGACAGTTCCAGAGAGCTGGTGAGAGGGAAGCTTTCACGGGAGCACGGTCAGCCTTTGCTTCTGGCTGCACCCCGCACAGCGGTTAGCCCTGACTTCAAGAGCAGCCCATCATCAGCCACCAAACCCAGACACTATTGCACATGTCAGCAAGATTCTGCTGAAGGGACCCTGATATTGCAGCCTCTTGTGAGGCTATGCCAGTGCCTGGCAAACACAGAAGTAGATGCTCACAGTCAGCTATTGGATGGAGCACAGGGCCCCCAATGGAGGAGCTAGAGAAAGTACCCAAGGAGCTGAAGGGGTCTGCAACCCTATAGGTGGAACAACAATATGAACTAACCAGTATCCCCAGAGCTCATGTCTCTAGCTGCATATGTAGCAGAAGATGGTCTAGTCAGCTATCATTGGGAAGAGAGGGCCCTTGGTCTTGCAAACTATATATGCCCCATAGAAGGGAATGCCAGGGCCAAGAAGTGGGAGTGGGTGGGTAGAGGAGCAGGGTGAGGGGGAGGGTATAGGGGACTTTTGGGATAGCATTTGAAATGTAAATGAAGAAAATATCTTTAAAAAAAAAAAAAAAAAAAAGGCAGCCCGAGCTAACAAGTATGAACTGCTCTGAGCAGTTAGGACACTGGGATCATGTTACATGTCATGGCAGCTCCTCTTGGAAAGGCCAGAGGAGAGGGGTGTCCTGTGAGGAGGACAGGGCTCAAGCCAGCCACTCATATTGAATTATCTCTCAGGAGACCGCCCATAAAAAGCTCCCAAGTTGTTTTGTTTTAAACACTGAAAACAGCTAGCTTTATAGTTACCATTATTATGTTATTTAAGCCGGGCGTGGTGGCACACACCTTTAATCCCAGCACCTGGGAGGCAGAGGCAGGTGGATTTCTGAGTTCGAGGCCAGCCTGGTCTACAGAGTGAGTTCCAGGACAG
>NC_034592.1:86759827-86770451 GCF_900095145.1 Mus pahari | reverse complement strand
AAAAAAAAAAAAGCATTCTCCCTTCCCTGAGGTAAAAAAAAAATGTCATCTGCCTTAGCAGACCCTAATTCTGCCACCACCTTGACCTTGGGCTTCCCATCATCTAGAAGCACAAAAAAAACTTCTATTTTGCATTAGCCACCCAGTTTATGGAAACGTGTGAAAGCCGCCCAAATAAATTAAGTCAAAGATGAACCTCTTTTTTTTTTTTTTTTNTTTTCCCCAGTCTTCAAAACTCAGAAGGCATATTGTGAAAGCTGTTTGGTCCAGCAGCCAGGGAGACTGAGGATCAAAACATTAGCCTTTGACCTGGAACTTCAGAATAGTAAAGAGGCTGGCCAAGTGTTCTGGAACCTTCTGAGTACCATGTTGACAACCATAAGAAACACTGCGTTATCCCTAACAGTATATAAGTCAATTTAGCATCCACTTCCTACTTTCACACCCACTGAACACTCATCATTTTGGTAAGGTTGAAACTAGAAGATGATGTGTCAGTCCAAGGAAACATAACCTAAACTCAAAGTGTCAGCCACAGCAAGCATTCCATTTCCAAAGGCCTACCGCTTCGTCAACACCATCACCACATCCTGCTAACCAATGCTGGTCCAATAGGTGTTTGGAGATCTCTACTTTAACTTGTATTAGTAAATCAGCCCACGGTCTGACTCTATCCAGGAGGTGATGTGAATCACCTAGCCCGCTCTGTGTGTGCATGTATGCCTAGGTATATGTGGGTACATGTGTGCATGCAGGCCAGAGGACAACCTTCAGTGTCGTCCCTCAGACCCGATCCACCTTATTTATAAAAATGGTATGTCTCGCACTGGTCTGGAACTCATCAAGTAGGCTAAGCTGGTTGAAGCAGGGATCTGCCTGTCTCTGCCTCTCTCACTCTGGGGTTACAAGGATACACCACGACTCCCAGCTTTTGACCAGGACGGTGGTCCTCGGGCAAGGCAGACACTTCATTACGTCATCTCCCCAGCTCCATCGGCCTTCTCTTACACAGCAGGAGGTAGAAGCTACTCAACATGGGTAGTTATCTACTCAACTCTCAGCCCTGGGAGTCTAAGAGGGTCTTTCAGAAGAGTCACCCAGCAACCTCATGGCTAGGAGGGGCATCTCCCTAGGCCTGCAGCCTCTGCCTGTAGCTGGGCCACCTTGTTGTTCTTGGAGACACACGATTTATGCAAGTGCATTTCCATCAACCTAGAAGTTGCTTCCAAAATAAAAATGTTTGGCTTGCAATCTGTTCCTACCGTGTGGAAAGGGCAGACCCACCCACATGTGTCTTTAGCGTGTCCTTATGTTTCCTCCCCTCCTTCTCCTACCCCTCATCCTGCCATCTGACCAGTTTCGTCTCCTTTTATCCCTAAGAAAGTCAACAGTTGCCCTTTAACAGACTCAGGCTTCCTACAGAGGCTTCCTAAATCACAAGAGAAGTAAGTACTTTTAGTGATTCAGCCCGATCACCTTGCCTTTGACCTATCCAAACTGACCTCTTTCCTCTGTTTATCCTGCAGATTTGGTTTTTCAAGTCTTCGCCTGACTATGTTATGTAGATGTCTCTACCCAAGCCTGTGGTACGAAATCTGGGCAGCCATCCCAGGAGACAGTGATTTGGAATATCGCGTGTGTAATAATTCAAACAAGTGAAGAGTTGGAAGCATAGGGGAGGGGAAGCCTCCTGGCAGCCCACAGGTGCACACACACCACTCACACCATCAAAGACACCTGGGCCGGCTTTTCTAATCTTATCGCCAGTAGCTTTATGGAAAAGACTGGCAAACATACGTGTGGGTGCAGACTGCATGTTACCAAGTAATCTGGAGAGTCAGGAGGCTGGTGAAAGGCTCAAGGTTCGCACAGCAGGCTGCAGGTAACCAGAGAAATAGTTATCATTACTGGGAGATGTCCATCTCCCAGGCACTGGGCCCTGAGTCCTTCACATACGCCTTCTATGCCAAACCCTGTTGAGTAGGTGGCATTGCTCCTACTTAGTGCTAAAAATGACACCCGGCCTTAAAGAGGCTCATTAGTTTTCCTGGAGTCTTAAGCTAATGAGTGAAGGGACAAGGAGGTTTTTCTTGGGTTTAAGTAGGGATTCAAACTTCCTCATAACTGTGTGCAACGCTGGCTCCTAGAAGTTCTTTTATGCAAAGTATTTCATCGTCGGCTACTCTAGCATACAGTAAAGCAGCAGGCGTTCTCGGGGCCTCTTCTCATCTTTTAGCTTGTTCACGGTCACCGTGAGGTGGATTGCGTATAAGCTTGGTCCTGCAAGGCTCCCTGAAACGGACCCACGAACTGTGGGATACGGAGCAAAATAACACGTTGGGAGCCACTTGTTATTCAAAGGTTCAGCCAAACACGACGGCACATGGCCATGAAACTGGCTGGCTCGCCTTCTCTGGTCCTTTCTGTTTGTTCCCAAGTAAGCTGTGATGCTCTTGATGGAGAAATCTGAAGTTCGTCTGATCGAGACTCCTCTAACAAGCTTCGTCTGTGGAGGCTCTCACTCATTTGCCCATTCAACAAACATCCTGCGCCAGAAGCAGAAAGATCCCAAGGCTTCCCTTAGAGCGTCTTCAGAGGGACATTAGAGCTACCTCTGGGGGCAGAACATTGACTTTCCTGCTTTCAGAATGTGGGCAAGTCACCCCCTCACTGGTTTTTTTCCCTAGCTTTGCCACAGGTGAAGGGGAGAGCCCTTCAGACAACATATGGACTGACTGGACTGACGCTGACTCCTAAGGGAGAGTGTCCTTTAACTAAAACAGTGTTTCCAGGCCTACTTTAATCTTGTTGCCAACTGGCTTGAAACACAAGCTAGCCCTCTGGGGTGCCTAGTTAGTCATTTTGAAAAAGAATATCTGTTTTCATGCCTTCAGTCTTGAACTATTTATTCTGGGGCCCCTCCAAGCTTTCAAATGTTCTCTTTATTTCCTCAAGTACCTTTCCGTCCCGACTCCAGATCTATTATACAATTGCCCCTTCACCTTAAATCAGTTTGTCAATAACCCAGACAGAAACATTTTGCACGTACCTGAGAATCAAGGATCTTTCTTGCACTTGGTTGAGTAGAATCCAGGAGCACAAGGTGAGAGAGAGGATCTAGGGCCAAAATGACAAGAACCAAGACTGCCAACTTCCTCCCAGTAAAAAGTAGCCCCCGAAGAACTCTGGATCTCTGGCTGATTTGACAACTCAGGGTAACTTGGAGTGTATGAAAAAATCAAAGTATCAGGGCTTTCCTTCTTTAAAATCCAGGAGTCAGCTGCTGCTGGGCTGGGAAAGAGCCATTCACCCTCTGGCTCTTGCTTTAGAGTGGCAGGAAAATCCCATTGCCCGGCCTGTGGCCATGCAGCCCCACAGCGCCCCCTGCTGGGAGAAATGGTTGGTCCTGTTTGCCGAACAATGGTGGATGTCGTGGACACTGGTTTGACTAGAAATGCATGAAGAGTCTCCCGAAGGAGGAAGATCGTACTTGGGTGCATACCTGGTTCTCAGAACTTACAATGGCCTCTGTGTCAGAGGAAACTAGAAAATGCAGAATTTATACTTTGATTCTATTTTCATTTCAAAACCTGCAGACTTGGATTTGAATCTGGCAGGGTTTTGGTATTCGTGCACCCTATCAGCCATGAGGGAGGCCACAGCTAACCCTAGGAGGCTCAGACACTGGCTGTTCGTCCTGCTGATGGTTCCTGGCTTGGTTTTCACCCTCTTATCCCAAGAGAACACAAGAAATACCACCAAACACAGCCAAGCACCAGAAAAGTAAAGAAGTCCATTCCAGAGGGGGAAATATGTGTGTGTGTGTGTGTGTGTGTGTGTAAAGCATTCTCCTTCGGGTTAGCAGCAAACACACATACTTAAAGATGTCATTTCTCTACCTGCAGGAAGTCACAGTAAGGGGACTCCACTGGGAATGATTAAATGTTCTAAGAAGCTCCGTAGTAATCAAAAGCAACAATTTAGCCACAGAACTGGCGGCTCCTGGTAACTGTTCTTCTTCTAAATCAGTTTTATAAGCAGTTAAACTGTCAAGCCTCAGGTTTTATTCACTGATGCAATTTAAATACCAACTTTGACTCAGATCCCTTCTTTGTATCTGAATGCCTAATTCATTCCAGCTTCTTATTTCCCTTTGCAAAGAACAAGGAGAAAGAAAAGACACGGTTCTGAAGGGAGACAGGCAGTCTCAGGAAAGGCGAGGGCTCAATGATGCTCCTCTGACCAGAATCCGCTGTGTTCTGAAAGAAGTGCAGAGAGAGGAATTCGTAGTCTTTCCCAGGCAGTAGAGCAGGGGCACAGGTGACCATGGCAAATCTATTTTAGGCTTCAGGAGATGAGCTGTTGCCCAAAGGATGGCTTTGTAACCTGCTTGAACCCTGCTAACTCTTAGCAATAGGAAGGCGGGTTGTTGACTGCTGGGCAGGGATATTTCATTGACCACCAGCACCCTATAAAGATGATCACCTCCTAAGGAGCATAGAGACCCATCTTCCCAACTCTGTCCTTATCACTGGCTTAAGCCTATTCTTCTCTCCCCTCCACGCCCTCATGAGTTTCTTTCCCAAAGTCGACAATTCAATTACACCAGCATTCCCTGGGATGGAGCTAATAAGAGGAAGTGAAAATAAATTAAGCTAGTCCTGATCCTCGGAGAGAACGGAAAGACAGTAAGCAGGCCGACTAGAAACCACTTGGCACTATCTGATCTAATGAAGTGCTGAGAGAGATCTGAACAAAGCACGGCAGAACAGCCTCCCTGGAAGATGCCCAACCCAGGTGCCACCGTCTTAAGAATCTACCCCTGCTTCCCTCAGACTGACAGGACCATCTGTTCACTTATGGATGAATGTTAAGTACACTGTGTTAATCCTAACATAGGACTTTGCAAAAATCAACTGGTCCTCAATATTCTTACCACCCATGAGAGCCATAGAAAGAAGGGAATAAATGATCAAGATATTTGAAAGCTGTAATTGCTGCCACGAAGGAAGAAAATAAGAAGACTGGGGTAGCATTGAGAGAGGGAGACCAGAAAGCCCCTCCGGGAAGTGGCATTGAAGCTGAGCATCAGAGAATGCTCTAGAAGGCACTAACTAGCTGTCAATGGTAGGAGAACAATGGAAATAAATGGTCTTGGAAGGAAAATGGGTAAGCAAGATGCAGGCATGGGAAAATCTGAAAGGTTGGAAGCTACGCAGCCTCTAAGAAAGAAACAGCTGCTGCCTGGGCTAAAGCTATACCTGTGGCAATGGAGAGAATGGAAGGCTTGAGGAACCATTCGGAGAGAAGGACTTACCTGGTAAGCTGGCAGATCAGAGCTGAGAGGAGAGAAAAGTCCAGGGGCAAAGCTTGTATTTCTGACTTCAGTACTGTGGCAGCACTGTTGGCTGAGATGGGGTTGGGGAGTGGAGGACATGGGGCTGGAAAGGAAGTAGGGGTGAGTCTACAGGGAAAATATCAACAGTTCCACTGTAGTACATTCACCCCCCCCCCCCCATGTACCTATGCGTTAAACAAATAGGAACACCAAGAAGGGCATGTGGTCTGTTAGTCTAGGGTTAGAGAAAGACCTGAGTCATTCTCCAGAAGGTTTCAAGGGGACAGCGGTATGGAAATGTTCCAGAAAGAATCCAAAGAGAATTTAGAGCCCAAAAGGCGACAGAAATAAGATTGCAGCCAGGAGGTGGGGAGATAGCTCAGTGGCTAAACTTCTTGCTATAGAAGCATGAAGACCAGAGCACAGAGCTCCAGCACCCACAAAAAGACCTAAGGGTAGCAGCACGTAGTACTCTGGCACTCGGATGCCCGGAGGGGAAGAGACAGGAGCATCCCGAGACTTGCGGGTCATCAATCCAGCTAATCGGTGAGCTTTGGGTTCCGTTGAGAGACTCTGCCTCAAAAGCTAAGGTCGAGAATAGTAGAGGAAGATGTCTGATGTTATCCTCCAGTATCCACATGCACATAAATGGATGTGAGTATTCACATGTGCATGTACCACACACAGAGAGAGAGAGAGACAGACACACCACTAAGTCCAAGAAAGTCTTCTATACAGATGTTACATAATGACCTGGGTCTAAAGGGAGAAAAAGGACAACTCCAGCTAAGGAGACATGTGAAGACCTATAAGGGAGAGGATAGAAGAAAATGTCAACCACTGGCCAATAAGAATATCATATTCAGCCTTCTGACAATGATGCTACAGAGGCAGGATGAACTGACTGCCTGCATCTTCAGATCATTAATGGACTACATGAATTTGGCCACTTGGTAAGACAGGTCAGGTCGTGTTTCCCTTCTTCTCCACTGTGAGTCATCCTCCCTATGTGTGCTGGCTAGTCTTAATGCCAACTTGACACAAGCTAGAGTTATCTGAAAAGAGGGAACCTCCATAAGATCCAGCTGTAAGTCACTGTCTTAATTAGTGATTAATGGAGGAAGTCCCAGCCCAGTGTGGGTGGTGGCATCCCTGGGCTGGTGGTCCTGGGTCATATCAGAAAGCAAAGCTGACTAAGCTATAAGGAGTAAGGCAACAAGCAGGGCTTCTTCATGGCCTCTGCATCAGCTCTTGCCTCCAGGTTCCTGCTTTGTCTAAGTTCCTGTCCTAACTTCCTTTGGTGACTAACAGTGATGTGGAAGTGTAAGCCAAATAAACCCTTTCCTCCATAACTTGCTTTTGGTCATGGTGTTTTGTCACAGCAATAGAAGCACTGACTAAGATGCAAGGCACCCTGCTTTCCTCTACAGAAAGCCCAAAGCAAGCAAAGAACAGATTTAGGTTCTGACTCTTTGCTTCAACATAATCTTCCACGCAGGTTAATCTGAATGTCTTCACTGACCCAGCATTTCCCTCAGCATAAAAACATGCTGAACTCACACATGCTCAAGCTCAAAGAATCCAAGGTGCCTAATGTATCAGATTCCCTATTCACACCCTCTTCTGATTGCTGCTCAAAATAATGATAGTAATAATAATTTCAGGGTGGAGGGATGTCTCATGAGTTAAGAGGATTGGATGAACTGGCAGAGGCTCCAAGTTCAGTGTCTAGCACCCATGTCCACCCAAGTCATCGCTCTTGTCTTCTCACTGGTCTCAGTGACCCTGCCTCATGTTTCTGTTCACTCAGATCCCACCAACTTTATTATAATAAGTAGAGACTCAGCAATAACCTACATGTCTAAAAAAGGCTGGCTAAGCTGATTACTAGATAACATACTGTGATTTATTATGAGGAATTGAAATATGTGTTTTATATGTAGCATATATTGCATATAAGTATGCCTATCTATACATATGTACGACAAACTTATACACCTGAAGTACTAGGGTAAATAAAGAACTACAAAAACACCATATAGAATAGCCCAATTTGCATATTAAGATTAAGATTTCAAACACAAAGAGGGTTTCAAGGGAACAGGGTCAAAGATGGAGGTACGCTTTGCCTTTATGCCCTGCTATAAAATATGTTTGTTTTTAAGAATACCCATATTTTGTCTTAGGGGGAAAATGGTAATATATTTGTTAAAAACAACGTTTGACAGTGGCTACCAAGTCCTTCAGATCTATATATTATTTCTATAAGCAAAATATACTAAATTATATTTAAATCTAACCCATGTACATTAAATCAAACCCATGACCTCTTTACCCAAATACTGGAAACACGCATTATACTATCTTCCATGACAAATAGTAGGTGTTAAAGAAGGCTAGCTTGCTTTACTTTCTGTTGCCCTGAAATTGAGCCCCTTGAACTGAGCTGTACTGCTAAAACCACAGACACAGTGATCACCAGTGTCACGGACTCAGAACAGAGTCGAGGGACACGAGAAAATGAAGTGACGCCCACCAAGGTATCATCTCAAGGACATGGACTGTGTACAAAAGTGGCCATCCTTCCATGTTGGAACACATCTTCCTCTTCGCCAGTGGAGCAGAGGTGAAGATGAAGGGCTTTGCAGATGCTGACAAAGTGCCTGACCTGGGTCACCAGAACATCACAGCAGATGCTCCAGAGAGGGCTCGTCCAGTTTACTGCTCACTTTCCCCAGGTAAGGGATGGAGGGACAACATCACTAGGAACAGAGAAGTGGCTGCTGCCAAGCCTTGCAGGTATCGATAGCAGTTATACTCTGGCCTCAGGATGCCTTGCTTCTGGCTCACCTCATTACACTCACCACACCAGACAGGAGACAGACAAATGTAACCAGAGTTGATTTCCCTCTCTACAACATTTCAGATTGCATCTTCACACTGGGCTAGGCTTCCTCAGAAGGACTTGAGCTGATGGCTCTGTGGGTTGTAGCTAAAACGGAGAAGGATGAAAACTTCTAATCGTCCCTATCTCCCACATAAGGATTCACTTCCCCTTCTATTTTCTCACTACCACACCTTCCTTTTAAGGCCTGATGAACTGATTGGCTTACCTCTAATTGTAATTGACAACTAGTTCTTTGTATTTGTGGGTTACAATGATGGTTACAATGATATATATATGATGAACTGCTTGCCATACAAGCATGGGGACAGGAGTCTGGACTCCCAGTACACATATAAATGAAGAGCAGAGCAGGTATGGCAGCTATTTGTGAACCCAACACTCGGTGGGCTTAGCCAGGGGATCCTTGGGATAAACTGGGCGAAGATGTGAGTTCTGGGTTCAGGTGAAAAGACCCCGTTTTAAATATATAAGGTAGAGAGCAATTATGAAGCATACCCAACATCAACTTTGGAGCAGCACACACATGAAAACACCCTTATACACATGCAAACACTCACATACACTCACACACACAAACCTTTAAATGTATTCATCCTGTGTGCCTCAAGTCTTGGGAATTCTGTATGCACTAACTGGCATAGCACACCCTTTTGCTACAGAGGACAGCATTGGGGAGGCTGTCGTCCACCTCAATACCCAGGCTGAAGGCAGCCGAGATGGCCATATGGCTGTTTCTCAAACACTTGCACGAGGAAGAAAATGGCTACTGTAGCTCACTATCCAGATGCCCAGGCCTTCAACTTCAGAAAAGAAAGATTCATTAGCTTCCATGTTAGAACCAAACTGGCAGCCCTTGCCTGTGGCTTCTTCTGAAATGTTACATTGTATCCATCTAGAGCTCTGTCCCTGTCTCAGCTGAATGGCTGGCTAATACAGGAATAGAAAACACAAGGAGGAATCTTTCCTCAGTCAGGGAGCACCTGGAAGTGCCTTCCTCAGCCCAGCTCATCCTGTGGTGGGTTGAGGTCTTGGCTGAGTTCCCCCCTCTCCCTCTGTCCATTCACGCTTCCTTTACTCCAACTCCACAGACTTCCCATAAGCCTCATACAAATCCACCTCCAGCCCAGAATGAACGCCCTGCAAACCACCAGCACCAAAGTTCTCCACCCAACCCATCACGGCCTGTGGGGAAAATGCAAACTTATGCTTAGCTCAGGTAAAGTCCAGCAGTGACCAGTTCTCTATTTGAAATGTTTGCATTTGATCTATGAGCCTACCACCCTGAACACACCCGACCTCATCTGAAATGCTCATTATGGTCATGATCTTAAAATCGATGGTTAGCTCAGTTTTATGACTCCGCAATGGTTTAAAAATGTTGGCTAATGGATGACTTTGAATTCCAAGAAAACACTGGGAATTAGATCCGGTCTATGATTCCATCACTCTCAAACCCATTCTTAGAAGTGAGTCCAATGTTTATGTTTGACGTTTGTTTTCTAGAATCCATGTTGCAAATAAATATAAACAAGAGCTGCAGCGACCACCAGGGCCATCCGCCCCTATGGACCATCTGAACTGTATGCTGTCAGCTGATACCCATCCATTTCAGCCCCAAGCAGGCTTCACTTAGAATGGCTCCCGCCCACTTTTCTATATAATCTGGCCGTCAAATCCCAACTGGCCATTTAAGTAAAGATTGAGATAAAAACAAGCAAACAAAGGATCACTAAGGTTTAGAATGCTGACTTCCCTGGTACTTAATAGGGGATGCTGCCCTTCCTTCGTGTGTTCTTCTTCCTTATCTCCCCTCAGCACAGCTACTCCGGTTTCAAATTCCTCCGGTTTGATGTCTACAAACTGGGACATGACAATAGCTCGCCATTACCTAAACTTCCTCTGACGTTGTTTTACAGTGCCATTTTCTCTGAAGCATCCCCATTAGGAGATAAGCTAATTTCTTTCCTTCTTGGGCATAGCCTGTGACATTTGTCATAAACCTGTTTCTCCAGGGACCCTTGCTTTCTCTTATCAAAATGACCAGGGACACGCACTCACAGAAATGAAAAAAGAAAAGGAAGGAAGGCTTATTAAAGTTGAAGGAAATATGGCATAATTGTAAAATGTAGAAACTTCTACAGTTAGATGACAAAGGGTGGAGGGGTGGGGGCTAGAAACCCAGTAACAGAATTTAATCAAAACTTCTAAATTTCAGTGTCTCTATATATAAAATGAGCATAATATTATGAACTTTCCAAAGATTAAGTTAAAAGTCATAGACATGCAGTCATGTGAGGTTGACATCTTCCAACACTTCAGTATATGAAAATTATCTCATTACTATCAGACTCTCTCTCTCTCTCTCTCTCTCTCTCTCT
>NC_034592.1:86741684-86759812 GCF_900095145.1 Mus pahari | reverse complement strand
GCGCGTGTGTGTGTGTGTGTGTGTGGTGTGTGTGTGTGTGTGTGTGTGTGTGTGTGTGGTGGTGGTGGTGGAGAAACTCTGTTTAACGAAAAGCGAATGGAATGCTGTGCTGTGCTGTGCTGTGCTGTGCTGTGCTGTGCTGTGCTGTGCTGTGCTGTGCTGTGCTGTGCTGTGCTGTGCTGTGCTGTGCTGTGCTGCACTGTGGGACCTGGGATTTCCTAAGGATGGAGGGGCTTCCTAAGGGAGTCACATTTCCATGGACATTTACTGTCCCCTGTTGGGTGATCAGAAAACTGGAGGCTAGAGGGATGGCATTATGAGTACAGCACTTGTTCTTTCAGAGGACCAGAATTCAGATCCTAGTACCTGGTTACAACAGATTGTAACTCCATCTCCAGGGAACCCAGAGCCCTCTTCAGCATGGGCAGATAGCCAAACACACACAAAAGTAGGTAACTAGAGACAAATCTTAAAACTACATATCCACACACATATATCCACAGATCCAGATCTCGCCACTTCAGAAGGAGGCCTGAGGTCATCACTGTCTACACTACAGCAAAATAGGCGAGTACGTCAAGTCCCCATCCTGAGTTCACCACAACTGATGACTGATGAAGGCTCAGCTACATTTGCCACAAAGAAGCACAGAAGCATAGCTCGGCAATCAGCCCACGTGGCCTTCCTAGGGCTGCTCTAAGTCACTGTGTAGAGATGAGGCGAAGCCATTAGCTTTGTAGAAATCAATAATTATGGAGGAGCCCTATTAAGTGCAACTTGGGGCAAAGTTAAAGGAAACAAGAAGTGGTTAGGGGAAGGAGTGGTTATGGGTTAAAAAGAAAAACGGGGGCTGCGGAGATAGCTCAGTGGTCCTCAATCTTCCTAATGCTGCTCTTCTATGTTGTGGTGGCCCTCAACCATACAATTGTTTTTGTTGCAACTTCATAACTGTACTTGTGCTACTGTCATAAATCCTAATGCAAGTAGTGTTTGGAGATAAAGGCTTACCAAATGGGTTGTGACCTATGGGGTTGAGAACCACTGGCTTAGGAGTTTCTGTTCTCGCATTGAACCTGGGTTCTGTATCTTGCATTTGCATGATCACATACACCATCTCCAGTTCGAGTTCCAGTTCCAGGGGGACAAGAGACCTCTTCTGACGTCTGTGGTTACCAAGCACATGTGTGACACATGCATGCACACAGGCAGGCATCTTTACACATTAAATAAGAACAAATACGCCGGGTGTGGTGGCATATGCCTTTAATCCCAGCACTTGGGAGGCAGAGGCAGGTGGATTTCAGAGTTCGAGGCCAGCCTGGTCTACAGAGTGAGTTCCAGGATAGCCAGGACTACCCAGAGAAACCCTGTCTCAAAAAACCAAAAAAAAAAAAAAAGAACAAATACAATATTTAAAATTTCTCGATCTACATAACACACTGACAAAGTCTTGCAAGCTCAAACGGTAAAAGCACTTAAGCAACAGGCTATAGTAACAATGCAGTATCAAGCTCGCACTCTCGGTTGCTGCCCCAGAGGTTGGGGTAAGGGATTGTTCATAGAATATGGGTGCCATGGCTTCCCAACAGCTGTGCCCAACATGAATACACATGTGCTGTCTCAGGGTTCTGCCAGTCCTCGTCTCCAGCTCACCACTGCCACAGAGAGAAAGGAGAGTGGCCCTCTAGCTAAGGGTGTGGCTCCACGACCCCTGAATTTAAGATCCAAGACATTTGGGGACAGTTGCTAAATTATTTTATGCCACAGTTGCTATTTCTAGAAAAACAGGACTAATAGTAATGTTATATCATATACTAAAAGAATTAAGTTACTTTGTGGCTACAGAGTACTTTAAAAGCTGTTAAAGCTGTTGGGCCTGGTGAATGGCACAGGTTGTAATCCCAGCTTCTTAAGAAGCTAAGACAGGAGGGATAGCAAGTCCAAGGCATGCCCAGGCTGAGAGTGAGTTCTAGTCCAGCCTGAACACCTTACAGAAACCTTGTCTGAAAACTGGGGCACGGGGTGGGGTGAGGTGGATCGGGGTGGGATGAGGTGGATCGGACATGAAAAGAGAGAATGAGATGTAGCTCAAAGGTAGAATCTCTGCCCATTGGGTGAAATCTGTAGCACCAAATACACACTCATACATATAGGAATGCATACCTACACATGGCCACACACAAGACACTGGTTTGTAATCACATGATAAATGCGTTGTCAGAAAAGTTAGTTCAACTGGCTTGTTATCACGCGATAAATGTATTAAGGCAGAAAAGTTGCCTTAAAATTCAATTTGCTAGGGAGGCAAAAGTCAGGAATTTGGGACTGCAGAGATGGCTCAACCATTACTAACTGCTCCTCCAAAAGACCCAGGTTCGATTCTAAGCACCCACATGGTCACTCACAACCACCTGTAACTACAATTGCAGGGGCTCTGACACCTTCTTCTGGTTTCCAAGGGTGCCACGCATGCTTGTAACACACAGACATACCTGCAGGCAAAACACACAGACACATAAAATAAAACAAAAGAAAAATTCAGCCCTGAGAATTGTTTTCCAAGGAGGCAAATAATTTGAAAATTTCAAAATCCTCTGAGATCCGAAATAAGAACACACTGCTGGGCCACACGTGGTCTGTAGTGTCCAGCATGCCACTTTCAAGGCTACACATAAAGCTAAGCCAAAGCAGACTCGGACTCTGGCTCCTGGGGGAAAGCAGAGGCCAGTGACCAGGAACAGGAGCTCAGGATTCAAAGTCCCATGCCAGATTAGGGACAGTGAACGACAGATGGTCGTCCTGACCAACGTAACAAAAGAAAGTCCCGCCAGCCATTTAAATGAATCTTTTAATATACGTGACACACAGAGACAATATCTACATCTTTGTCCCTGAGGACTTCCTGTAAGATCTTTGCCACCATTCATCCTAGAGGGGACGGGGGTTGACACAGATCAAGTCCAGCTGCCCAAGTAGAGTTCATTCCCTTCTCTTTTCAAAGGCCAGTCCTTACTCAATGAGTCTATAATCCAAGGCAGCTGGCGGCATCACTGAGAACTCCAGATGACAGTTCAGCAGACAGTCGCCGCATCTGCTTGTCTAAGTGAGGCATTAAGTAAACAAATGAAAGAAAGAAAATAAGAAAACATCGATACCTTTGAGAAATAATCTTGAAAGTGCAACAAAATACTACGAAAAAAGGTACACCATTTAAAAGATTTAGACTCTCCCTCGAATTGACTGGGGCCCATTGTCTTCTCTGATGTTATATGAAGCCAACCAGCCAGGTTGACAGTGAGATGTCAGTCCTTTTCTCTTCTGCTGACAAATATGCAGCCCATCTGCCTCCGATCAATAACAAAGCACGTGGAGATGGAGCCATGAGATATTTTTAAACACTCCCCCTAATTAATTCATTCTAAGGACTTGGCGCTCAGAAAGCTGCAGGGTGAAGGGCGGGCAGAGGGAGGGGAGAGCAATCCCACAACCCTGGTAAATAAAGAGATTTGCTGTAATCTGGATTCCAAACCCTTTCCGTGAAGCATGCCTTCTGCCCTCGCCCCACCCACCCCCACCCCCTTCAACAAGCTGTTAAGGGCAGGGAAGGGACAACTGTAAGCAGGCAGGCACTGCCTGACATTGGTCAGATGTATTGTTCAGACCGTGGAGACAAGTTCTTGAAATACAAACCTAAAAACGATTTTTTTAATCTTGAGAGAATTGTGCTCCTGCCTACTAAGGCTAGGAGATTTTAGGTTATCTATGTTTCATTAGATTAAAATAATGATAGCAGTTGATTGAAATGGCGATTCGATTCATTCCAAGCGGCAAGGCAATCCAGTGAGAGAAACAATTCACTCTAGAAACCAATTTAGTTTGCCTTTAAAGGGAGGAAACTCAGACATCTTTACACTGATCCAGCCTTGGGGGGAGGGGACACATAGGGAATCGTCAAGAAATTAGCCTGTGCTGAGCCTTGAACAGTGAAGAAGCCAAGCATATCTTAAACTGGAGGCTCTATGGCACACTGACCCGGAGCACTGCTGGAGTACTGCTTGCTTGTGTGGCCAGGGTCTCATCTCTGAAGGACCCTGCCAGGTCTCACATATCATTAAGTGCAGAAGCCAAAGGAGAGGCCACCTCACCCTCCAATGGGAAGGGGAAACAAGGTGGTCAGACCCACCATTTGGTTTGTAATGAGCTTCCATTTCTACTTCGCAAGACTCATTTGGATTTAGAAATTATTTCTGGAGAATTAAGCTTTCAACTGCCCACAAGAGATTGCCTTGGTAAACACAGACTGGTTTTATCATATAGCTCCGCTCGTCCATTTTACCCAAGGAAGACAATTTATTCTTGAGAATGGGAAATGAACTTCAGTGGAGCCTGAGGCATGCAATACGCAGGCCCTTCTAGCCCCCATGCCCCCTGCCCCCCACTCACCCTGTAATAAGCCTACTCTAGGAGCTCATCCCCCTCCTCCCTTCAATTTCGCTCTGGGGGGAGGGGGGAAGGCAAGTGCTGTGTTTGTTTTCATGCGCTGGGAATCATAAATTCAGGGGTCTCCCTTGGAAGGGTATTTTTTGCTGTCAGCAGTTTTCAGTTTCACTTGCTCTCTAAGTCAGACTGAAACCCAAGCCTTCCAGATTGGCGTAGCCCTGACCCCTTGGCTCCTGGGAGCTGATCAGAAGACAGATTGCCAGAAGTCTCTGGTGAATGTGGAGACCGGCCTATCCCTAGCCTTTAGAAACATATTTCTAAAATGGTTTTCTCTTCAGCATCTGGCCACTCTACTGTGACCCAGTCAATAACAGACACTACCCTGCCTGTCACCAGCGACTTATAATCTCTTTCCAATTTGGGTCAGGAACCTAAAAGCCACCATCTCAGTGATTCCAGTTGTACCCAGGACTTAGCAGCAACAGCAGCAACAACAACAAACAAAAGACATTCAGCTGTCAAATTGAACCTTGCTTTTATAGGAAAACACGTCTCAGAACCTGGAAACTATGAGAGAGCCACTGCTGAGTTTTACAAAAGCCATGCTGATATTCCCAGTGAAACACAATCAGAAACTTCAAATAACTGGACAGTAGTGGATATGCTCTGTAAGACGACAAAGATCAAATGCAGAAGCTATGAAAGTATTCTAAAAGGCCATTTGCTGGATATATATATTTAAAGATTTCCACAAAAGCCAACAATAGGCACCAGCCAGGGCTCACACGTTCATTACTGACAACTGACATTTCCAGATGATACCCCAAAGCTATGCCAAATCCCAGAATCATCCTGGAAAGATGACATTTTGTTGTACAGTTTTGAGCTTTCAAGTCTATTCACTGGCTCGCTTACTTCATGCAGCTATTGAAAGAAATGGATGTAAAAATGTACAAATGAGCTTTGAAAAGAGTGCTAAAAAAAATGTATCCGTTGCCTCTAATAATTCTACAAAGGGAGTAATTAGCATATGCTGTTGGTGGCAATGTGAACACCAGATGAACACTCCCCAGATCGATTGGTTTAATATACCACCCCATTACCCCAGCATCCTGGAGCTGAACTGAGCTGAACATGTATAAACCGAAAGCATGTAATTACATTGCTATTTCGGTATCCTTATAAGCAATGTATATTTCAGAAAAGAAAAAAAACCAGCTTTAATATTGTTAGAAGACAAAGGCTAACAAAAGAAACCATCCTGGAGATGCTTCCTGAGTTTCTGTTACAAGGTGCATTACCCAAAGATATCAGAAGGGGCCAACAGATCTCACCAACTCAGGAGAACAATTTACTACTAAAAGTCTCCACTGAGACAGCCTTCAGAAAGCCCTCTCCAAGGCTATTTCTGCCTCTTTATCTCCACCAGAGAGCCCAGCAGGTCCATTCTTCTCAACAGGGACTCTGCAAAGGCTTCTGGGAGAAAAGAAGGGTTTGGGGAATGTTTCCAGCTGACTGATTACTGCCCCTAAATAACGTATTTTTCTACATTTGTTTCCTGGTTTTCAGATTTTTTTTCCCCAATTCTTTCATCTCTTAAATACAAGTTCCTTTGACAATCACTTTCCAACCTTGCACAATACACAAAGATGGCACTAACTGGACGAGAAATGGTTTTGGTCTTGAAAATCGTACCACCTTTATTTTGAATGTCAAACCATTTGGCAGCTCTCACTTAAGACGAGGGCAAAGAAGCCATGACTGAGTTTGGAGAGAGTTGCTGTCCTCTCTCCTCCCCGCTGGCCACCAGAAGAGACATTAAGTTGGTTGCAGCATTTGGAAGACAATAGTTTTCAAAGATGTTTTCCAACTGAGACTCTGAAGGCAGAAATAATTCAGGAAGGGTCCTGTAGATAGCCTGAAATACCCATTCTAAGATGAAAGCCTTTAAAACCGAACAGAGAGGAGTGCTGATGTTAAGTCATGTGGGTTCCTAATATGTAATTCTAGAGATATGTTTAAGCACATGATATTGCCTTCCTTGCACACAGCACCGAACTGGAGCACCTTTTCAGATAAGTAACTACTCCAAAGGTCCACACTGGTAAACAGGCAATGTGAAGAAATGTTATGTCAGACAAGATGCTAGGCATCTTTGGAAAAATTTGGGGGATGAGAGAAATAGATGGATGGGTTCTTTCTCTTGGATGAAGATGGACAGATTTAGAAGTATTTTCTCTGTCTGAGTTTGGAATCTCAAAGTCTGACTTTAAACGCCATCTCTCCACTCCTGCTTAGCGGTCACCACCCACCGCCTCACTGAAAGTTGATGGAGTTTGATTTCTATTAAACATGCTCCAGAAAAATGCCAGAACCAAGGACTCAAGTATATAGTCCCAAGAAGCTTGCTTTTGAGATCACATGTGGGTCCACGATCTCTCAAAAGCAGCTAGTGCCATTTGTGAAATAGCCTAACAGCTGGGGTCCCCAGTTATTCTTTTTATTCTGTCTAGGCTCCGGACAGCCTGAGAAGTGTTTTTGGGAGATAGGACCAAGACACCTTGTAATAAATATTCAAGGGACTTGTACATCCCCCATACTCCCCTTGCTAAATACAGTTGTCCTTCTACCACAGAAGCGATCATTATGCCAACTGCAGCCTCAAGAGGCAAGGGGCGCCTCCAAGGCCACAGGCAAAATTAAAAAGTCAGTGATAGTCCAGATAGTTTGGAAACTCTTGTCTTGCTCCAAGCTACAGGTTTCCTCCCCTCCTCTCGGGAAGCACCCAAATCTCTTCCACCCTTCCTTGCAGCTAGCCAGGGAAATTCTGATATCCAAAGGCAAAGATCTCTTGGGCTGGGGGCTTGCCATTGCCACCACCCGCACGCGCCCAAAGCTAACATTCAAGGCTGTGCGCTTCTCCTCTTCGCCCCGCCCTGGCTCTGGTCCTGGCTCATTCATTCCAACTGGTCCCCACCTTGCAGCCCAGGCAGTGTTTCCTGCAGGCTCTGTGGACAATCCTTTATTGTCTTTAAATCTCTGAAGTAACCTCCACGGTTTCTTTTCACACTTTTTTTCACACCCTGACGGTAATTCACCCCTTTCATTAGATCCAATCCTCTGCCTCCCAGGTCCTCAAAAGACATCTAGTCTACCAAAGAAACCAGACCCCTTTCCCACCACCTCCAGCCTGGCGGGCGCTCTGCTAGGGTCTCAGGGGTCCAGGGTCACAGTTCTCTGTCCCCATCTGGGATAGGGCAGCACCACCCCACCCCGCGCGCGGCTCCCTCTCCCACCCCGGGTACCCAGAAAAGCTCTCACCCCTCTGTTGATGCCATGGCGTGGGGAACGCCCCCTCCTCCCGGGCACGGTCTGGAGACGGTGGCGGCGAGCTGGGTGAGCCCGGAGTGCGGCGGAGAGCGGTATTTAACGGGCAGCCTCTCTCCGCCCTCGCACCCCCCTCCTGGGTAAGCCCTTTAGCGCCTCGGCGCGCGCGGGAGGCTGCTGCGGGCGCTAATCCACGTCCTGGCTTTCCACCGCGCGCGGTCCCGTGAGCGGCTCGCGGCCAGCGCTCCGAGGGGCGCTGCGGGGATCCTACACCGGCTGCTGCGAGGTCGCGCTGGCCGCAGGGCTACAGGAACACACTCCCCGCGTCCCAGCCGCCACCTGTGTGTGTGCGTGTCTGTGTGCTTCGCCGCGGGGCAGACCGGTACCACGAGTGGCCCGCACCAAGCGGGATGGGGAAGACCAGGAGTGCGAGTGCGGGGGAGTGTGTGCGTGCGTGCGCGTGTGCTGGTGTGTGCGCGCCGGGGGAGGCGGTGGAGGCCGCTGCGCCCTGGCTCGGCGCCGGCCGAAGAGGGATTGCAAGGTTTAGCCCAGCCGGAGCTGGGGATTTGCAGGCGATCCCTCTCTATTTTTGTCCAGAGCTGACATCACCCGCGCCGCAGCCTGGGGCGACTTCTTTAACCGTCGCCCCTGCCCCCCATCTTTAGACGCTGTCCCTCTTCTGTTGTCCCTCCCCCACCAGCTTCCAGTCATAAATTAGGAAAGAAAAAAAAAAAAAAAAAAAAAAAGGCACCGCCGGTAGTCCGGGAACGCTTTGGACAGCCAGTGACAGGATCCCAGGGTCTAAGGAGTCGCTATTGTTTCCTCTTGAGTCTGAGTGGCCCCAGGTCACACTGTGCTGGGCCAAGCGCTGAGTCCCGGGATGCCCCTCCGTCCCCAATCCTTGGAGAAACCTTGGCGCTCCCCATCAGTCCCTGGACATCTGCTCAGGCTCACATCACACAGGCCGGCACACCCACCACATCCTACCACTTCTGAGATGGGGAGTCCCACTGAATGTGAGCTGCAGAAACACTCGGGTGGCCGGAAGGAATCGCGACCCAGCTGCGGGTCCTTCTTTGCCCGGGTCCGAGTAAATCCCGAACATTCAATCAATTAATATTAATGTGGTTCCCCGAGGGCGAGCAGGGTGTGAGGGAGGCCATAATTTCTCTCTCTCTCTCTCTCTCTCTCTCTCTCTCTCACACACACACACACACACACACACACACACACACACACAAGCACACGCCAGGGCCAAGGGCTGGAGACACATCTCCTCCACCCACCCAGGGCTCAGTTCTCCGCAGGCCTCCGAGCGTGGGGGGAGGCGTGCAAAGACAGATGGGCTTCTGCAAGGGAGAGTCCAAGCCTCCTGCCCAGCTTTGCATAATAATGACAAGTTCTGCTCAGCTTTTATTATCTCGAGGACTGGGACACAGCAGACACCTACAGGTCCTCCACCTGCTGACCCCATGGCCACCTAAAAGGCAAAACCTTTTCCTCTGCTGGACAATGGGACTCAAAACTATAACCTTTGCAGGGCCCTGGTGAGAATTAAACAGACTCTACTGAGAGGTTTAAAAGTGTAAACAAAGATGTCAAAGGGTGTGAGCCTGTCACTTGGGACCTGCTAGGCTCCTCTGAGCAGCATCTCAGAACTCCAGCATTCTAGCTTCTTTTCCCCTCCAGGATTCTAGCCCAGAGGCTTTCTCATCCACGGTCCACATCTTCGCTTCTTTGCATCCGTGGCAAACTGGAGGGGTCGCCTTCGTTCTCAATAAGTAACTGGATGAAGGACATTCAAAAACTGTTCTGTCAAACCAGGTGTGGTGCTGTATGCTTGTAATGCCAGCGCCGAGCAGGCTGAGGTAGGACGTCCTCAAGGTCGAGACCTGTGTGGGCTACAGAGTAAGCACATGCCTCAGAAACTAAAGGGGAAAAAAAGTTCACTTAACTTTAGGGAATCTTTAAAGGGTTATTTCCTGGGCAAAGGAAGACTAGGCACATGAAAGAAATGAGGAGAAGAATGTGGGGTGGGGTTAGCCAAGGTTGGCTCCTCTCTCCTGTTTTTGTTTGCCTGTTTTGTTTTTGTTGTTGTTTGTTTTTGTTTGTTTTCATTTTTGTTT
This sequence comes from Mus pahari, assembly GCF_900095145.1. Taxonomy (NCBI): domain Eukaryota; kingdom Metazoa; phylum Chordata; class Mammalia; order Rodentia; family Muridae; genus Mus; species Mus pahari. Next base: position 86,749,919 of record NC_034592.1, on the reverse strand, counting down.
TGGGAGTTTTTTGTTTTTTGTTTGTGTGTTTGTGTTTGCCTGCCAATTACGTTGACCAGCTGTGTGTTCCCTTCAGCTTGAGAGTATAAGGAATCTGACTCTGATTTGGAGAGATGGCCCTTGAAGAGGCTCTTGGTTAGATTCCTAGCACCCACTTGGCAGCTCATAACTGTCTCTGCCACCCGCTTTCCAGGCTATCTGACACCTTCTTCCGGCCTCCACAGGTTCCTGCATGTGCATTGCTCCCAGTGCACAGACACAAAATATAAAAATTAAAATTAAAAAGGGTTCTGATAAATCAGAATTATCTTAACTTATACTTTCTTTAAAGAATAAAATCTCCAGTGTCCCTTCATACTTGGGCTTTTAACTTCCACTAAAAGAAAACAAATATAATGTGTGTGAATAAAACTGGTGTTTTGAAATTTGGCAGTGGCCTTGACATCACAACCCTGTAGACTGTGACTTTGTATCTAAGGTTGTCACTTACTATTTAGGGGTTTTCCTTGATTTTTCTGCTGAAGTGACAGCTGGAGGACAAAGCCACAAGACTCTCTCATAGTCTGGGTACTAAGAACCCCAGGAGCGCTCCTCTGTTGCCAGCATCCTCTTTACGCAGAGCCTAAATGAACTGCTATATAATAGCAACCCTTCAGCATCCACAGAGCCCCAGAGGGCTCAGCTGCACCATTCACCAGCTAGCAGCAGGCTTCTTATGCCCCCCAATGCAAAACAAGTTAAAGGATTGGGAAAGGAAGGCAATAAAATGGTTTCTATTAAAAAACAAACTCATTGCATTGAAAATTATTCTTAATTGTGTTTTCCATGGTGGGGACCTTAGAGGGTTCAGGTGATTGAGTCATCAAGTACTTGGGATTCGATAGGTACAGTCATTCCGACTTGCAACCTTCCATGTAAATGGTTGTATCTGGGTGCCCTGACACCACCTGCTGTGTTAGAGAAACATTTGCATTCGGTTGTCTGGGAAATCTGTCTATTAATCATGTGGACTGTGCCACAGATGATTCTGGCACCGAAGAAACCGGTTCTCTGTTGACCTCCCACCCCCATCCCATGGGCCTGTGAGCATTCAGTATGATTCCAGCACTGAGTGTGAACTAGGATATTATGGGCCTGTGAGCATTCAGTATGATTCCAGCACCGAGTGTGAACTAGGATATGCTGGTAAAGATTTAACTTGGTTTGGTTTGGCTTAAATAGAATATTCAGGTTGGTTTCTTGAGATTTGATTCTGTCAGTCTAGAAACTCTGTTTGGTATCTCCGCCCCCACCTCCCCCAGGTAAAAACTGAATATTCACATATAAAAGAATAAACCACATCTCTATCTCCTACCTCATCAAATCCACGCAAAATGGACCGGAGACATTTAGTGCAGAAGATGAAAATGGGAAACTGCCAGTGGCAAACACTTCAGCATCTTGGAATATGCATGTGCTTCTGAAAGACCCCAACATCTCAGGAAGTAGCAAGAAGACCTGGCAGATAAGACTGCATGAAGTTAAAAAGCTTCACACAGGGAAGAAAAGCCAACAGAGTGGAAGAAACTTTTTGCCAGCAACACATCTGGCAGGGGAATGTCTAGAATTTATCAAGAACTTTAAACACCATAAAGGACTAAAAACTTAAAACACTAAAAAGTCATGCAATGAACAAATGGGCAAATGAATTGGTTAGTTTTCTAAAGAAGCACAGATAGCCAATAAGTATGTGAAAAGATGGTTGACGTCTGACCCATTTGGAGAGGTCAAAACTACAAAGTGGCTTTCGTGAAGAATATAAATGAATATCAATGCTGTTGGGGATGTGGGAGGAGAGAAACACTTAAGCACTATTACAATGAATGCAGATTAGTGTAATCACCATAGAGACTGGCATAGAGGCCCCTCAAAAAAGTAAAAATAGAACAACCATATGATTCCATTGTATCAGTCCTGGAAACATATATACATGCACATACATACATACATACATACATACATACACACATACATACATACACATACATTCATGCATGCACATGTACATATGCACATACACACACATACATACATACACACACATGCATATTGATGCACTACTCAAAATAGCCAAGACATAAAAACAACAAAGATGTCAGTCAACAGATGAATGGATAATGTAAATGTGGCGTATACTCACAATGAAATTTTATTCGGCCACAAAAAAGAATGAAGTCACACGGTTGTCAGGAAAATGACGTAACTGGAGATCATCACATTAAGCAAAACAAGGCAGACTCAGAAAGGCACATATTGCATGATTTCTTTCCTGTACAGATTCTAGCCTATAGACGTGAATCTAAAGTGGTGATAACCTCCTCTGCAGTCCACTTTTACCAGACAGGCTCTACCGCGTGAGTGCCCCACAGTCTCCAAAGTGAGGGACTCTGTACTGAAAAAACGAGTTTAGGAGAAACACTAGAATCAAGCAGCAACAATGGCCGTCTCAGATTGTCCTGAGGACTAGACAGGACAACATGCGGGATGATCTCAGCCCTACACATCGAGAGATCTCTCAGACACATGCACACAGGTACTCACAGCGAATTGTCTTTACTTCTTAGCTCACTGTGAATCCAGTCTCCCCATCCCACAGTATGAGCGCTGGCTCCTTTAACCCTCATGGCAATCCCTAAGAAGTAAGTCGGTGGAGCCTTGAGTCTGAGAACAGGCACTGGGGTCATTTTTTAGTGTCTGTGTCCTTGGGATTCTACACTGCACAGGGGGTAGAATGCTCTGACATTTGCACCCTGACTTATCTTCTTAAATCAAGCTCATGTATTCTCCAATATCAGTGTAAAAACTATTCTCAAAAGTGAATTTAAAAAATCAACTATAGGCCCTCTGAACGGCGACTTAGAGGAATTTTTTTTTAAGTAAAGAGATTTTTTTCTTCTTGTTTCCTTGACTTGTGACTTAAAAACCTAACCCAAGTTGTAAGAAGTGACCTAGAGGTGTGTTAAGGTTTGAACATCTTCCTGCTAGTTGGAGCATTACTGTAACATTTACTGAGGGCTTACAATGTATGAGAAGGCCCTAATATTCAAAGCTGTGTTTTAGTCTCAAGATGACCTTCTACAGAAGACATTAAAATTGTCCCCAATTCTCAGAGGAGAACATTGAGGCCCAAAAGATTAATGGAGTTCTTAAGATTATATAATTGTTAATTGTCTCAGTCTGGATCCTAGCTAGGATATTCAAATTAAACAAATGATGTTGAGTTTCACTGAGAGACCCTTTTGAAGAGTACAGGGAGAGAGTTGGAGAAACTCTTAGAGCTAGGACAGCTCTGTGCTAATAACAATGTGATACAATTATCTATGGAGAGCTGGAAAGGAGGTTACCTAATAGTTATAGAACCCAAAAGAATATCCAGTGTGGAAAACACCACCTGAGAGGATCTGAGGCCTTGGGACTATCGCAGTTCACAGGAAGGGGCATGCAGCTAAACACTTCTACCCCATCTCCTTTCTCTCCATCCTTCTCTCCCCACAGGGCTTCTCAGTGGCTGGAAGCTGGAGGGTGAGGCCCAGCAACAGCTCATGAAAAATCCTTGTATTTCCTTCTCCCAGAAAACAAGAGAAGAAGAGCACAGAACAGAGAGATCTCTGGGACAACAAAAGAGGCTGGAGTTGGAGCACAAGCTATCTTATTGTAGAGCCCTGTTATTGTGGCATACTTATTGTGGCAACAGAGCCATTCACGTTGGCACAGGCTGCTCCTCTAACATGCAAGGGCAGTCTACGTTTCTGGCAGAGAAACTGATTTTTGTCAGATCCTTTGCTGGAGATCAGAGAAATGCACATTTGTATCACTGGGGGAGTCACCAATGGCCCCAGAGGGTCCGGTCCTAAATTCCGCAATTCTCCAATATCCTCTCCAATGATTGTGGGGAGCTTAGTTGAACCAAGGAAGAGACAAAAACTCATCTTCTTCTCATTTTATCTTCTGAAGATTCTATTTCTATCTTGCTTTTCTTCCTAAGTATTTGAGGGCTAGTTCTTGCATCTCCATGTGGAGACCAGATAGGCTGGATCTCCTAATACAGGAAAGAGAAGCGTCCTGTGTGGCTTTCCCATAAAAGACTGGTGAATCACACCATCTCTCCCTCATGGTGACAACAGAGGAGAAATGTTTTAAACTTCAAAGCTTATCAAAATAAAACGACCTAAAGAGAGAAGTAAATGCCAGGTGACCCTAAGATTACTCATTATAGAAAGAACGTAGTCTGCTCTCCCATAGACATGCATGCTTGCACACTTGGTCTCCAGGGGAAGTTGTAGAGCCTTTTTAGGGAGGGAGGCAGAACTGGAGGAAGCTGGACACTAAGGGTTGGCTTTAAGGGATATAGCTCTTTCTGCTTTACCCCAGCTCTCTGCTCTCTGGCAGTGCCACCTTGTACCATGAAGTAGCACCCTCTTTCTACCATGGACAGAGCTTCTCAAGCTATTGCCCCTGCAATGAACTCTACTATCAGGAACTAACAGTTCAAATAAACCCTCCTTTTTCTACATAGCTTCTGTTCGGTATTCAGCTACATGAGAAACGTAACTGGTACACCCTCTCAATGGGACTATCCTTTGTAATGTTTGAGAAATATGCATTCAATTCTTCCCCCTAATGCAATTACTGTTTCATCTGTCCTGTCCTCGCTGATGATTTATGCTCTCCAAAACTTAGCAACTAGAAAACCGCCCACCACCAGCTCATTAGATAAAACAACAGTGTTTTCGGTTCTTCGCAAAGTCAGAACCACCCAGAGAACAAATCTATTCTTTCTCAAGTGTCTAGGCAGGTGTTGTTAGAAAGCAAGACTGTGTGTGGAGGCAAACCATCCTGTGCTCGAATCCCAACACCTCCACATATAACACCAAGCATGGCACTGAATTTATCACCCGACTCCTTTGATTCTAATCTCTGGCCTTTGTAAAATAGAAGTTATTCTTGTAGCTCTAAAATTATACTTATAAAACAGCTCTCTCTCTTTCTCTCTCTCTCTCTCTCTCTCTCTCTCTCTCTCTCTCTCTCTCTCTCACACACACACACACACACACACACACACACACTTACACACACAATGAACCCATTAAATGTCTAAATGTCTGTGCGCTGACCTCCGCACGTACTTGAGGAATTATAAGCTGTGTCAGTATTTTCTTTAAGACTTTGATGCAAGCTGGGCAGGGAGGCACACCCCTGTAACCTCAACATTCAGAAGGCTGAGGCAAGAGGATTGCCACCCTGTGTCATGTCCTTATTTCAAAGGACCAAAAAATAAAAACAGAATTGCCAAACAGTAACTACAGCTGTAAGTCTAGACATTTGAAGGTCTTTAGAAATTAGTAAAACATAAGTTCTTTTCATAAATGAATAGAAGTAATAAAGATCAGTGTAAGATTTCTATTTTTGAGGACGGATATGTTAAACTGTTCTCTGCAACACTGGCTCAGAAACCAAGAGTAGTCAAAATAGGAACTAGAAATTCCTAAAACTAAAGGTCTTAGAGAAGGGTGTCTAGTGTAGTAAAAAGCAAGAGGGGGTTCCCACACACAGCACCTGCTCACCCCAAGATGGAGATTGGAAAGAATGAGCTCTGGAGCTGTAGTGTGACCTTCAGAATTAAAGTAGCCCAGGAACCATCCCTCCCAAGCATGTTTGGAGCCCTGAGGCTCAAGCTGCTTTAATCATCTTCTCTTTCTATTTTGAATGACCAGGAATAAGTCACTGAGTCCCATGGTCATCCATGAGGGTAGTAATGAATTGGATCTGTCACACAAAGCTCTTGGTACAGTCCCAGGCACACAGCAATAACAATTATCACCTCTATTATGCCATGTCCCAGATGCCACTAGTTCTTCATTCAGAAAGTCGATAGTAGAGCTTTGAATCCAGCCACATGAACAGTAAGCCATCCCACAGCCTTGCCTTTCCACTGCGGCTATTGAATAGAAAAGAAAGAAGGTTATTCTGTCATGAGTGTGTGGAACTTCGAGATACAATTTGAATTCATTCATTTTTTTTTCCTTGTGAGCACACATTAGCAAACGACAAATGAAGACATTCTATTTTCGTCTCATTCTCCAAGCTAATGAGAAAAGAGATGTTACTTTAGTGTAGCTTCAATTCAGACTGTAAGCTTGGTCTAAATATAACCTCTGCAGGCATAACCCCCTCATCAAGTACCCAGGAGGCTGCAACACTACAAGCTACACTTATTGCCTAACGAATTCTAATAGAAACAGTGAATTCATTCTTGCCTAGATAGAGGATGTGGGAGAGAAGATAATGCAAAAAGGTGAGTTGTGAGGTCTCTGGCTGTCATTCCCAAATCAGCATTTCTAGTACAAGATCCCTTGGGGCCCAGTGTCAAGGTTAGCTCAGATTCATTTGCGTGAACCATAAAAATCACTGCTTTCTGAGTTTGAGTGTCTGCCTCTTTCTTGATAGGTTGGTATTATGTGAAATGGGGAGACGTTTGAAAAGCGAGTGGTGGTATTTGAATTTCTACACCTAGTTTCAATCCATTCTTGGCAAAGGTATAATCTTCCACAGTGATGTCCTCCCAAACAGTCAACGGAGAAAAGAGAACTGTCTTATCTTCCAGGTGATTTGTTTAACACCGGTTCCTTGTGGCTAAATGCTATGTGAACCAGGAAAAGGAATGGACCAAGAACCTAGACCTGGTTCTGATGCCTCCAGAAAACCCAAAGATGTTCTATTTGCTCTATTTACTTCTTACAAAATTCCTTAATTATGACAGAAGCTATGTAGCAACTCCTGAAACATATTTTTCTTCAAAGATGACCTCCACTAGTAAGAGAGAACACGATCCTAGAGTCAGATACCATGTTTGAAGGCTAAAGATACCATGAACTGAAGGCTGAAGATCCACATCGTGCCTTGGCATACTCAAGTCAGCTGGAACTTGCTTACCCCAGTCTGCTTCAAGGGTCCGTCATTCACACCTGGACACTGTTTTGTTTCTGACACCATGTCCCCTTCAACTTCAAATAAGCTTCCTGGGTTCAATTAGTAGCTTGCTTGCTTTCCCTCTTGTGTTAAATTACATTCCTAGAAACCGTAAGTACAAGGACATAACCAGCTGTGTTTTTTTATTTTCCTCAAAGAATTCAATCTGGAATTTTTTTTTTTTCTCTTCATCTGAGAATATTGTTCCCCAACCCGATGTCCTTGTTTTGTTTACTTGGTTAACAACAACCTCTCCCCCGAGCCTCTGGATAAACACTGAGTGAATTGGGTTACAAACGTGAAGTGAGCTCTTAAAAACACAGCCATTGAGACTGTCTTCTTAAAATGCCAGGCCTCAACTGCACATCCGGGCAGAGCCTTGCCAGGGAAAGTGAGGGTGGCTGCCAAGAAAAGCAGAGGCAGACCACAAATGACTACCAAACCAAATGTTCTCTCTCCAACAGTGCAGAAAACATAAACTTCCCCAAGCCCCAGAGATCCAAAGTATTTCAATCAGGATCCCAAAGAAGGTGAATGTGGCGGGAGTGACCCCTCCTCTCGCCTACCATAGTTGTCAGCTGGCCCCTTGAACTCATCTCTCTCTCTCTGTAAGCTAGTTTTTCATTACAACAGGACAGTGCTGTGCAGTGCTGAGTCTTAAGGCCTTAGTGCACTCCCAGGCTGAACAACAGAAAAATCTAAAATCAAGGGATATGCCTGATTTAAGGCCTCATCACTAACCCCTAGAGCACATTCTAGGAGTTAATAGGATTCAATGGGTACAGCGCCTCCTACCCCAACCCCACCGCGCACGCGCAGTGCTCTCTGCTCTGATCCAGCTTCGGGGTCTGATCTTTCCAGTATGGCTCCATATCCTGTGACTCTGTCTCCAGCCTTACACCCCACCACTCTGCCTGCTGTGTTTTCCTCCGAAGCCTTACTGACTTTCCAAACATTCTGTTCTGCAAATAACTCAGGAGTCTACCTGAAGATTTCTGCCCATGTTCTTCTTTCCTTCTGGAATGTGCTTCCTCGCTTCCCTCCCTCATCCCAGTACTTACATCCTCAACTCAGCTTCAGGAAGGCAGGACTATTTTCCACAATTCTTCAGATTAAATTAATGCCTTCAAACCCAAACGATAGATCTTTAAAGCATGCTGCCTTTTCTTCCTCAGTACTGACTGTGCGCTCTCTCTCTCTCTCTCTCTCTCTCTCTCTCTCTCTCTC
>NC_034592.1:86729850-86741569 GCF_900095145.1 Mus pahari | reverse complement strand
GATCGTGTTCTTTCTTCTCTCCCAACTCCCCCAATCATCCAATCTCCACGTTCTGTCTTTTTCCAAAAACAAACAAAACGTCATTTTGTTTTTTTCAAAAAAAAAAAAAAATAAACAAAAAACAAAACAAAGACAAAAACTTTAGACCAAACCAACCAAACAAACAAACATAAATCACACAAAAATATGGAGTCCATTTTGTGTTGGCTAACCACATATGGGCATTTGGCCTGCCCTGGGGATATGGCTAATATACCCAGTGCCATTACATTGAAGAAAACTGATTTTCTTCTACCAACAAGTACCAACTGTAGATAGCTTCTTTGTTAGGGGTAGGACTTTATGCCCACTTTCCCTTCTCTGGGCTGGATTTTTTGTCTGGTTTGAACTTCCTCTTGATACACAGGCAGCAGAAGGAAGACTGTCACACTGGGCGTGGCCTGAGCATCTAAGACCTCAAAGCCCATCCCAGAGAGGCACACCTCCTCCCACAAATCTACACCTACTCCAAGAAAGCCACACCTTCTAATAGTGCCACTCCCTATGGGCCTATGGGGACCATTTTTATTCAAACTACCACAGTGGCTGCTGTACTGTAAGAAGGTTTAATGACTGTGAACTCTGGCTGATTCAGCTGAGGCTAATCCCTTTTAATAAGTCCAGCATACACCACTCTTGTCCCACCCCACTTCTTCACAGAGAGGAATGTGATTTTAAAATCTCTGTAAGCCCTGGCTCTTTGTCTCAGGACTTTGTCCAGATGACTCTTACTCCTAAGACTCTTTGACCCTTGACCTCTTGGGTTTCTGCTCATCCTTTCTCATGAGTGACCCCACGCTAAGTTTACTTCCATATGCTCAGAGCTCAACTGCATTCTAAAATTTCCTTTCCTTTGAACAGCTACTCCGCCACCCTCCATCCAACGCTTACGCACGCATACACACACGCACACGCGCGCGCGCGCGCACACACACACACACACACACACACATCCTTTTTACACTTCTCATAAATGGCTTCTTGAATTCCAGTCTTTTCCTCCTGGGGAACAGAAACAAAACAACCACTGCTTTAATAGCAGATAATATTTTTAGAGTGCAGTAAGCCGGGTATCGGTCACATCCTTAGCCCTTAGAAGCATTGTCTCACTGACTTCAAATCAGGTCACTCCCATTGCAGATGAGATCCTATTGTGGGCTACACAGAGACTGTGTCTTACTCAGGGTCTCATTATGTAAATGACAAAGCTGGAACTTGAGATCAGACTGGCTCATCCAGTTCATAAATGCCTTTCTAGAGCATAGCCTCTGTCCTTTGACCCTTCTAACAAAGGAAATGACGGCACACAAGGTACAAGAAGCACATTTCTGGGGGAGACGGCTCTGTGACTGAAGTGCCTGCCTTGGAAGTACAGGGACCTGAGCCTGGTGTTATATGCTGGGGAGGCAGAGACAGAAGGATCCCTGGAGCTCACGGGCCAGCCATTCTTGCTGCAGTGGGAGCTCCAGATTTAGTCAGAAACTATCAAAATACAAGATGAAGGAGTTGGGAATGGTGGCACATGCTTCTACCCCAGCATTCCAGAGACAGAGGTAGATGGATCTCTCTGAGTCTGAGGCCGGGTTGATCTATAGAACTAGTTTCAGATATGTCTTGGAAAGAAGAAGATCATGATGGAAGAAGATACCCAATGCCAACGTTTGTAATTACACAAGATGCAGAGTGATATTGCTTGTGTCTTCATCCACCGTGGTCACAGAAGGAACCTTCATGTTAACCTCATTCTTGGACATGATTTATCTTTAAATCGGTAACACCACAGCCTTGCCAATAAAGCCCCATCAACCACTATACACAAAAGTCTAACCAATAGAATATTTACTATAAGGGATTCCACGTGTATATGTGGACCAGAAATAAGTCTGTGAGACAGCTCAGTACAGGAAAGCACTTTCTGCTAACCCACATGATGGAAGAAAAGAACTAACTCGCGCAAGTTATCCTCTGACCTTCAGATGGATGTCACAGCATGTGTGCTCTTCAGCAGCGCATGCAGACACATGCACATACATCCAATAATAAGTAAAAAATAAATGCTTTACTCATTTAAAAAACAAGGAACTACTGCAAAAAAAATGAGGACCAAACTATTGTAGATAAAAATGGCATATCTTGGTCTCTTCCTACGATATCCTGAGTCGAGAGCCACCTCCCCAGTACATTCCATCACCTGTCATGACTTTATGCTATGCCAACCTAAGGAAAGTACAACTATACTGTAGAGTTCTTTGCCCTATGTGGGTCTACATTAGAGTGGGCATAAGAGAAAAAGGGGCTCTGGAAAGAAGGACATGACTATCTTCACACTGGGAAAGTAGATACAGTCCAAGTGACACTGCAGCAGTTCACACCCCTGTCACTGTAAGTTCATCTTGCAAGAGTGAGAAAGTACCCAGCCCCAGATCCCCCAGCACCTATTGTAAACCTTCTTCTGCTGTCTGTGAATTCTGGACCATATGAGAGGGCCTGTATTCTCCAGCAGGTCAATCGTCATAGTCAACAAAAGGCAGAAGGTTCTCATTTGTCTTTGTAAAATTCAATGTGTCTTTATTCTGCCAAATTCCTATCATTTTCCTTCTCAAGTGCTGACCCAACTGATTTGGATCCATCATCAGGAACAAAGGCGATGGCCTTTCACATACATCTCAGCTGTGACCAATATTGCACATGGCCATCAAATACCCTTATTCTAGATGACTCTTAAGAGTTCTGGTTCTTTAAAAAAAAAGCCTCAGATTGATGGAAACTCCAAATTTCCAGATTGGAGGAAACCTCTCAGCCTTGGCGTTCTATTGGAGAATTCTACACCAGAAACTGAGACTAATCCAGCAGCAGCCAAATATGGCCAACAGATAGGCTTGTATCGGAGTCTCACATCCTGACTTGGGTCATAGCGTTGTGAATGCAGAAACAGCTGTCACCTTGAAGAGGGCAAGAGATAATTTATTTTAAATCAAGTCTGAGTGATTATGGATGGGTGCATGGACATGTTCCTTTGTGGAAATAAGGAGATACTTTACTTATAGAACAAGAAAGTCATAAATCCAGACACTTCCTGAATACATTGATGGGTGTCACCAGTAGGTGAGTCATGGCAAAGCAAGGAAACTCTGCTAGAGGTTTCAGATGACATTCTTAGCTTTTGGATTAGTAGATGATCGTTGCTTGTTAAAAATACATTTTAAAGGTTCTGTTCGTCAAAAGGATGTTAGGTCAGACACAGAGGTGGGTCATAAATGGCTTTCAAAGGGACTAAAAATAACCCAAGATCATTGGCTTTGTCCTGTAGCAGTTTAACTCTGTGGTTGTCATTTTCACTCATTTGACCTTGGAGAATAATTAGTATTTGTCTTTTTTTTCTGGAAGCTTCAGTTTTCAGTGTGAATAAGTACTTAGGCCTACAAGATCAGTGTTAGGTAGAGAGATCTAGGAGTGGGCACTGCTGGAGATGGCCATGAACTATGAGTCAAGCATGTTAAAGCAGTGTTTTGTGACCTCATTGGAAGATAATGAACTATAGTCTATTCTTCTCAGACAGGGCACTGACAACAAACAAAAGAAACTATCTCACCATGTCTAGCCTAGTGAACCAGTAAGTTTATTGGGCTACTTATAGGAACTTGGCTGAGGGGTTACTAACAGGTACTTGGGTGACTCATGGGCAGCTGCATTAACCAAAATCCCACTCTTATCTCAAGTGAAACCATTTTCCAATTTCCAATATATCTAAACTGTATGAGAATAAGTGGTTCTTCTTTTTAAGTTGCCAAATATTGGTTAACTTGTAATAAGTAATTAATATATTGCCCTTTGATTAAGCCATGATGATGAGAAGGATGGTGTGAAGGGAGGAAGAAATGACTCATGGGAACTCCCAGGAAGGTATGATAAAATAGAAAGTAGATGTCATTCTCTTCTGGCTCAGAGAAATGTTTAGATGCACAAAGGTCAGGCAGAGAACCTGACTACAAATGTATCTTAGGGCTGACGTCATCTATGTTAAAGTTCTCTGACACAGGTAGAAGGAGAATAAGGTTCCCAGTGGTTGGAGAGGAAGCGAATGTCTTCCAGGATAGTCTGTAACAGGTCTGGGTTCTCCCCTCTTATATGGAACAGAAAAGACTTAGAAGGCCCCACGAGCTCCCAAAGTAAGAAGAGGATGTCACTAGGAATGTGGCCAGGCAGTCTCAACAGAAGCTGTCACTGTGGCCAGGAAGTTGAGTTACCCAGATCAAGGTCAAATAATAGTTAACAGCAGATCTAGGAATGCTGGTCCCCACAAGGGCTGAGGAGAAGCTGGGTCACCAGGAAGAACCACAGAGCCACATGGAAACCAAACAGACCCTACACTAAATATTAGGAAAACACCAGAGAATTGGAAAGACCCATCATACACACCCAAGAACCAGCATGAAATCAGGAGTTCCCCCATTGTCTCAATACTCAGGGATGCAAGCCTCTAAGACACTATCTGTGGGCAAGAAAACTTGTGATGAAAAAAGACAGGACACCATCACAACTGTTAGCCCCTCAGAGAAAATATGCTAGTAGGATCAGAGAAGGTACCTGTCAGATTGAGTTTGCTTTCCCCTCCATTCTAGTGGGAAGTGAGAGGGATCTTTCAAGGATACTCACATACATTGTAAGAAACCTCAAAGTCTTGGGTTCTTGGCAGGTCATTCCTGGTGTAAGAAAACATGTGATTCTAACTCAACTGCTTGGGAAACATAGACCTATGGAGGCACAGTATGTAGTAGTACTCTCTGCCAAGCGTGATGATTTGAGCTTTATCCCTGGGCCCCCATGGTGAGAGGAGAAAACTCACCCTGAAAGTTCTCTCCTGACCTCCACACTTGCATGGTGCCACACACACACACACACACACACACACACACAGATGCACAAACACACATACACACATACAATAAATACATATATACATACACACAGTTCTATAGATATACACATACATACATATAAACACACACATACATACATACAAACAAACATATATACATACATACATACACACACACACCCCTGTAATAAAAATGTCTAAAGATTTATGGGGGTTCAAGACAGTTTTACACTGGGCCTGGAACACAGAGTCAGGGAGACACTTGGAATTAGCTACTCTACATTAAACACTTGTTGCTGTTACCTGAGAGAAATAATGGAAGACATGGTCTCAGAGATTTCACTTCATCATGATGGGAGTTACATGAGAAAAGGTAGCAGCTTGCATCATGGCTGCCAGGAAGCAGAGAGAAAATGCCTACTTTGGCTGGCTTTCTGCTTCTTCCCCTTTATTCCACCTAAGCTAATAGGCTACAGTGTGGGAAACTTCCCGCATTCAGGGTATGTCTTCTCTGCTTAAATAATCCTCCCAGGAATCAGTCCCACAGACACCTAGAGCTGTGCTTTACCAACCTAGACACCTCTCAGTCCAAATGAGATTGCAGTCAAGATTAACCAGCACAGCACTCATACTTGGCTTCCTATGTGTTATCTGATTTGCCTGTCCCATGACCCTCTTAACTCCAGTAACTGGTATAATAAAGACAGCACTTGACAGACACATTGCAAAATGATACCCTTTGGCTCTCTGTTAAAAGGCCCTCACCAAATGATTAACCCACATCCATACAGCCCATGAAAACAGCATGCAAAAGGGAGAGCGCCCTTCGTTTGGTAGGTCAGGGACCAGACCTTGTTTTATTGAAACGAGAACAGAAGATTGGAAAGGAAAAGGATTAGAAAATCTTGTGACAATTTACACAGGGGCATGTGCCACACCCAAGCTCCTTTGCCCTGGGCTGTCATGCAAGCTGTTCTTTGGAACTTTGACAGAAGCCAGGTGCAGCCCAGGCCTCCCCAAGTCAACCTCCTCTACCCAAACTGATTGACAGTCACATCACTCTGAATGGAGAAGGAGCAGGAGGTTCTCCTTCTAGTCACATGGTCTTCTTTGAAGAAATCCAGTTCTTGCAAGACATGGCATCTTTTAGATGATTCCCAAGCAGTCAGGAAGGCAGTTCCCTAAAACGGTAAACCCTGCTCACCCTCTATTGAGTCCCTGAAACCAGAAGCCTTTCAGTAGCCAAGATCATGGGCAAAATTACACGTCAGGCCCACACTGTTCTATACACCATATGCACAGATGGCTGCTAGGAAACGGCTTCTCAGTGGCCTCGTGGCTGGTTCATTTCATGTTTCTCTCGATCCAGTCTTTGAAAGGCAACACCTTTGTGAAGGCTGTGGAGAGGCCGTTGCTACATGTCTTGTCATAGCTCCAGCTGACCAGCCCCACCAAATGCCAGCGTGGCTCAGGGGATGCTCGGCCTGGGAAGGACAAAGCAGCGATGCCCCCTGTCTCTGCAGTGCAGATGTCAGAAGGGGTACTGGGATCTTTGCTGGCACAGAACATGTTGTCAGTGACACTAACTGGAATGCCATGGTCTTCATGCTGTTCCTCACAAAGCATTGGGTCTACCACTCTGACCATGCCATAATGTAGGGTATCATTCTTAAAGCCAGGGCTCCTCACATCTGCCAGGATGTTCCAGCCGGCTACAGTGATGTGGGATTCCTGAAAAGAGGTGCTGAGGTCCCGAGTGGTAGCCAGGCAGATGGGTTGGACACGGGTACTGATGCGAGCTTTGTCTAGGAGCTTCAGAACAGCGATGTCAGTGTCGAGCAGGATAGGGTCGTAGTTGGGGTGCAGAATGATAGCAGAAACCTACAAATGCAAGGAAGAGATACCAGTGGTAGACAGTCAGCTCCAGTATGGACAAGAAGAGGGCAGTTAGGGGCCAAATTATTGAGAGAAACTGTCTAAACTACTTTTTTTTTGTAGCTTTGCTCAAGTAACCATAGAAAGTAATTGCTGTATTTTCATAGTTGTCGATTCAAATGCCTACTGGGGCCAAGAAGGTGGATTCAACTAAGAATCCTCAGGTAAGGTCATAAAAGTGGGCTTTCATATCCCATCTAAAATAGGCAGATGGTATTTTGTACACTACTGTACAAAGATGTGACAAGCTTTCTGACTTTACCAGAAAATGAACTTCAAGTCTTTCTCAGAAATACCTCAAGTGTTTAATGTCTAATCAACTAATTAAGAACAGATAGGTTAATTAACAGGATCTATGCATTAGCCCTACAAGATACTGATATATAATCTCTAGCCCACTGTAAGCATTTCATGTACCTTTAAGGATGTATAAGAAGAATGGATAGACAGGTGGAAAGAAGAATAGAGTAGGATGTACCGATTGACAGATGGATGAATGGAAGGAGGGCACAGAACAGATGAGAAGTATATTATAGTCAGGCATATCTTGGGTAAAGCTTATGTCCTCAAACCCTACTTGTGATAAATTCCCAAATCCAAATATAATAGACAATTACTTCTCTTTTTTATTCAGGAAACAGCCATCAGTTTCTCTTGACCCAGGTGGCTGGGTCACAGTAACAAGTCACAATATCCCCAGAACAAATAATTTCAAACAGAGATATTCAAACAAATGCTTCATAGGTGTTTAGTACACTGTCATTTACAGTACATGCTAATAGATAAAGTAATGTACATTTGAACATAAGGTGAATGACTTTTGAGGACTACAATAATAGCTGATACTTAACTCCACCTTATTTTCAAAACAAACAAAGGTGTGGAGGACCACTGCATGGTTTGCTAAGTTTCCCTATTAGAGTTGGTTAGTATGAAAATCTGAGCCCTTGTTGCATATCAGGCATAGGGCTGTATACTGACATGCTAGGCCCTGTTCTTCTGCTCTCATAACTGGTTAAGTCGAAGCTCCCATTTCCAAGAAAGGCCTTTCTCACCCGTAAATTCTGGATGGTCTTCTCATCCCGATCATCGTCCCTGTAGAATTTTCCCAAGACAACCTTGAGGTCTGCTGTCTTGATGATGGTGGCCTTCCCCAGCTCAGTCACACAGTGGGCAGCCACAACCACAGTCCGCTCATTCACCAGGGCACCACTGCAGACCAAGAACCATGCACCTTTGTGCAAACCACCATCGTGTACACCACTGGTCCTCCGGTAGATGGCTGCCTGCCACGGCCAGCGGGTGCCTTGGGTCTTTGGAGAAGCAGTGCTCTCGATTTTTCCACAGACTGTGGAGAAAACATCAGTTTGATAGGATCAAGTCTGACCATTACTATCTGAACACTTATGGGTCACTCAACCAAGACAGTACAAATCTGAAAGAGAGGACCCACTAAGTAAACATGGTTTTGTTTTGTTTTTGTTTTTTTCCTTTTGGTTTAGTTTAATGTATGTGGTGTATTCGAATATAGGTTTATGTGTGTACTCATGTGTGTGCTAGCACACAGATACATGTGTCATATGTGTGTGAAGTTCAGTAGTGAATGTCAGGTATTAATACCTTTCTTGATTTCTCTTCACATTATTTACTGAGACAAGGTCTCTCACTGACCCTGAAACTTAGCAATTTGGCTGAACTGACTAGCCAGAAAACCCTAGAGATCCTTCTGTCTCTGCCACTCAGGGATCACAGATACATGCCCCTGTGCCCAGCCAAACTCATAAGCCTAGAACCCCATAACAGCAAATCCTTATCTGCCAGGCTCTCTCCTTAGCACCCCTCCCTGTGATATTAATCAGCTACCTGACATGTCATTGGCTATAAAATCTAGAGTTAAAAGTGGAGGGTTTGTAATTCAGTGAAACAATAGGACTTTGAAGAAATTGTCTAGCCCCTTAGAATCTTGGCTTCTTTGTCTAGAAAATGTACAGGGAAATAATAATGACTTTAGGGACTTTTTGGGTGTCCTGAATGGAATGATGCAACAGACAAAAATCCCATGACTGTTTCCATAAGCACAGCCACAACAAACTATTGCCACACTATCCCCTTTTCTCAAAGAGGATGAGGATAGGTAAGAATGTGCAAGCCTCTAATCCAGAACTTCCAAATACTATCTCATGTTACCTACTGTCACATCATTATTTAATTCATGTCAGTTAATGAATTCATTGGAGACTGAGTGTGAAAATGGAGCCTTGACAAGGTTATGAAGATAGCATAGATGAAGTCCTCTCACCATTTTAGCTTTATCCCCACTTGGTATTAATCACTGGTCTTTTCTTTTTCTAGATATGATGAATGATGTAAAAGAAACAATTCCTCTAAGATCTTATGAGTCAATTTCTTCTGGATAATAAGTTTAAGCCAAAAGGAGGGAGCTTGAACTGCAGAATTCCAAAGGTCACTAAACTAGGGGGATTGATGGAAGAAAATCCCCTTGCTCAATTAAGCATTCTATAAAAGCCTTCCACAATATTGACACCAGTTCACAAGTGGCCGTGGAAATGGAAAGAGGTTCAAACTCAAAGATGAGCCTTGACTCACTTGGGATACAGGATGGGGCCCGCCCACTCCACTTCCCAGTTCTCAGGCATGTCCTCCTGCTGCTTCCTAGGCGGCGGTAGAAGGGCGAGATGCACTCATACTGGACTTGGGTGTGCAGATGTTGGTATCCAGGGGGCAGGTCTCCAAATGGAAGGACTGGCTTTTTGGTAGAAGCATCCTGCAATTTCTGCTTGCTGAAAGCCGTGGAATAAAGCTGATGTAATGGTGTCTCCCTGGATCAAGGCACACAGAACCAGGGAAAGAACAAAAGCAAGACTTTAGCATCCAGTTCCTATGATGGTGTAGGTTATAGGAGAGAAAAATACCTCCCATTTCCATTTTTCTCTCCCTGTCCTTTCCTCCCTGTCTTTGTCCACCCATGTTCTCTTTCTTTTCTCTCTGGTTTCCTTTTCCTCCTTTTTCTCCCTCTCTCCATCCCCTCTCTCCTTCTGTCTCCTCCTCACTGTCTCTCCCCTTTTGCTACTGAATAAATTTTCTTTATGTCACTCAATACTGTAGTCCTTTGCTCCTGGCATTCTTCCAAGTACCTAGAATTTTAAACCAAGCCGAAAAAAGTCTGACATAATATTGTGATCCAAATGTACTCTTTGTGTAGAAACACACTAAGTGGGGAGAGGAGAGACGAGAGAGAAAGAGAGAGAGAGAGAGAGAGAGAGAGAACATTTAATGCAAAAATAAACAGGAAAAGGGTTAATTTGAATGAGAGAAAGCCAGGCACATTTTTTTCTCTGAACATTACCATAATGGGGCAATATTAGGAATTTGTACTAAACTGTGTTGATACAGTAGCTTGATTTGCCAATTAGAAAATGTAATTAGTTCACCTCAGAGACTAGAACTTTCTCTCAGGCAACACTGCTTGGGAGAAATACAAAACCTTGTGTGTAAATGGGAAAAGGGGCATTAAATGAGCTTGAGGTTGAGCCCCCTAGAGACTATCTGTGGGGAGAGACATATCCTACAGCTTGTGATTGCTTTACACCGGGACATAATGACTGTCAGGCGGCAGACTGGGGTTCCTCCAGGAATTGATGTCTTCATCCCCGTGTAAGAACGAATGGGGAAATGAAGCCTAGAGGGGCACTTGTGGGGGAGGGGTGCTTTGGGGCATAGTAAAGGACGATGGCACCCAAGATAGCATTTAAGAGTCACCATTTCCACCCTAGCATCTCTATCATATCAATTTCATGTTGTTTAAGATGAAATCTATTTCTTGTATCTTGCGATGGCGTTTGGCTCAGGAAACACTCGGTCCACAGCGACTTCATTCAGCAGATATTTAGGCTATGTCTATAGCTAGGGCTGGGAGCTTCCGAATGTACAATCTGCTTACCTCTCGGTCACTGAAGTTGATATTTGTTTCAGGGAGCTACAGAACGTAAGAATACCCCCACTTCTGCAGCTTACCTTCCAGAAAAACACTTCAACTAGATTTTAGGCTTGCTTTCCCAATTGCAGGAGTCACCTAGTGCCTTCTCCCACTAAAACTGCTGCAACAGTAGGGAGCTCTATTGTCTCTTTGTGTAACTCGGGATTCCTGTACAGGTGACAACACTTAAAACAGGGAGAGCTTAGTGGATAGCCCACTCCAGGGAAGCCACCAAGACAGAGAGGAAACAGAGTCTGTATTCTACTGCCATTGTTCCCAAGGGAGAAAGGCAAATGTGGATGGGAACCTGAGCAGGGGTGAGTGTGGTTAGCGACCTTCACTGAAGGACAATTCAAGTCAGTTCTTCTTTAGACTGACATCTTGTTCTGGAAATCACTTAATGCCTTAGAACCTCAGTTTCCATATATGCAAGGATACATTAATAAGATGCAAATAATAATAAAAATACCCAGCTTCTATAGTTATGGTGAGAACTAAGTAAACTAATCTATGTAAAGTGACAGAAGCAACAGCTGGCACACAGTTTCAGTGTCATCTGTCAGTATGGTTTTGATCCTTACAGCAGTCCTAGGGGAAATATTATTAATTACCCCTGTTTTTCAAAAAAGAAGGTGAAGGCCCATTTAACTTAAGGAAATTGTTTAAACATAACTAGGATTAAAGAGAGGCAGAAACAGGTTTGGAATCCTTGACTGTTAATCCAGTTTACTCATTCAAGAACTATTAACTGAATGGCTTCTATGTGGCAGGCATGGTGGCAGAGAAAAGAGAGAAAGAAGAAGAAGAAGAAGAAGAAGAAGAAGAAGAAGAAGAAGAAGAAGAAGAAGGAGGAGGAGGAGGAGGAGGAG
>NC_034592.1:86718498-86729525 GCF_900095145.1 Mus pahari | reverse complement strand
AGAAGAAGAAGAAGAAGAAGAAGAAGAAGAAGAAGAAGAAGAAGAAGAAGAAGAAGAAGAAGAAGAAGAAGAAGAAGAAGAAGAAGAAGAAGTCAGGGATGCCAAGATGAAATCAGAATCATGGTGAAGACCATAGAACACCAGGTAATGGAAACAGCCTGATGTGGTGTGAGGACACATGTGATGTTACTAGTTTTATTTCAAATGATAACCAGGGGGTCTGAGGATGTAGTAGTAGAGTATTTATCTAGCATAAAAGAACAGTCAGAGATGATCTCTCTGCTAGGTGAAAAAGCAGAGAACTGAAGGGTGATGGTGGGGTAAGCCTCTGAGATCCAGTAGAAACAGTTACCAGACTGAAGGAGCCACAAGTTTAACTTTTCTCAAACAGAATTATACTTGAACTGGTAGAAGGAAACCTAAAAGATCTGTGCACCCGCAGTAGAGTGGCCTCCTTTCTCACTAGCAGGTAGGCCTTAGCTTTCCTCCCAACAAGAACACTGAGTATACGAAAGAGTTCATGTCTCTCATCAGAGTTCATGTATCTCTTATTGATCCTTTATCTCTAGCTCCTGGGCTCCATCAGTCTGCCCCATCTGATTGGTCAGCATCAGGACCATCTTCCTAACCCCTAGCTGGCCACATGATTTAGCAGGATTGTCAGTTCCTAGAAGCTGCCATAATAAAGAAGCAGCCATTTCAGGAAGACTAAAATATTAGAATCCAACTCCTCAAAGATCATTGGGGAAGCCTTGCTTCTTCTCACCAACCATCTGCTTTCCCACGATCCAATAAAACTTGTACTTCTTCCAATAGTAGCTTCCTCTTAGCCAAAAGCAGCTGGCTAATGAGCCTCCATCTAACAAGCCCCATTCTTTCATGACCAGTTAGCACTAAATGTCCCTTAGAAATGCCAGGCTCTCTTTGGCCAAATGCAAGTGGAGAAGGGAAATAGCCATTCGCCTTGAAAGAGGAGTTCAGGTGCTTGGCCTCACCTTGACTGAACCTGCATCGAAAGGACTCTCCTTCTCACCAGGTCTGAGATCTTCGGTTCCCGGCAGGCTAGAAACAGATAAACCATGCTGTGTGATGCTTTTCCATCTTCACTGGTCACATCACACCATCCAGAATAACACCTGACACCATGCATTCATTCACAGGTCTCAGGCTGTTGCGTGGGTTAGAAAAGCTTCAACAGCGTACTTAGCAAGATGCCAGCTGCTTTTCCCCTGGGAGCTGCTACTATAGAACTCAGGAGTCTCCTCTGAAAAACTGTTCTTCCGAGGAGACTTGGGACAGTGGCAGCTAATAGATTAGGGCCATCTGTTCATGGGAATGGTGTCAGCAAACTAGATCATAGTGGAATAAAACTCAAAGTGAAGGTTCCAAAATAGAGCCCACAGAGGGAATTAGGGAGTCCTTGTTTAAAACCAGACTGCAGTGCCAATTATAAATAAGTCTTGAGTAACCAGTCATTCCTTGTCCTGTCTCTGCAATGAAGGTCCCTAGCAGTCACCAGAGGACAACTCGGAGCCCAGTTTCAATTCACTGAAATCTTTCTTTTTTTCTTCCAGGGAAAACGAATCCTTCCCATCTTTCTTTCCCAATCAAGCAGCCAACATTTGTCTAATTAGCAACTTAGAGTACTTTGGTTGTATTAATTTGTAAGAGGAAAGTAGACAAAAAACCCTCCAAGGACATATGCAACACCGTTCCCATACTTAATGAAATAAAACCTCAGGCCTTGTGCTGGGAGGAGGAAAGTTGCTTCTGGCAAAAGTCTAAAGTGATTTATCCCTTTCACATTGATCCTTTTTTTCTCTTTCATTCCTTTCCCCGTGGTTCAGGTTGTTGACAAACACTCAGCAGAGAGGGTGATGGATAGGGGCAATGGTCTTGACAATCTAGGCCATGAGCATGCTCTTATTCTCAGTAAAGAAGGCATCAACTCAGAACAATCAATGAGTAAAGTCAGGGCAGAGCTGCATCTCCACTGTGGAGAGCTCCAGCTCCTGACACAACAGTCCAGGAGTTTCTGCTTCCAGCCTATATTTTAAATGTGACTTCCTAGATGGCTTGCCTTGAGCTTACCATAGACAGATGCTTCCACTGTAGTCTATACCCACTTTTTTCTCCTGTCTTTCATCTGGAATATTATCCCAGCTCCTCCTAGCATCCTTAAATCCCTCCTGACTGCGACCAACCCTGCCTACGTCACACTATCACCTCTATTTCGGGAATGCTGCTCTCTCTGTTTTCCAAACTACTCATTCATCCATTAGACGTTTGAAGGTCTGCTGTGTTTGGTTTTATCCATCTATATCTGTGGTGTCCCCTCTTATAGGTGACCAGGGACATACGCTTATTGACTCTTTTATTACATACATGACAAAAATGCTTGTCATACATTTTGTCAAACGCTTACAACTTCTGTCCTTGGATTTCCATATCTAAAACCCAGCCTTGGCATCTTCCCCAAACTTCTAATCTCCATCATCTTAGGTAAGATCAGAGTGAAGACTTCTTGGGACCCACGAAACAAGACACAATGTTTTTAAAGGATATTCTCCAAGGTAGGACTTACATATGGTTTAAGGAGGAACCTACAAGAAACCAGTATTCCATGGACCTAAGGCAGGCACTGGATCTGTCAAAGAGTTACAATGACTCTATGCACATCTGCAGAATCCAGAGATGTTCATGAGTTACCTTTCATGCAGACAGGTTGCTTTCCTGACCACTCTCCATTCTGCTGGCAAGTTCGTTTCTCATTGCCACTCAGAACGTATGAGCCGTTACAAAAGAAAGACACAACCGTGCCAATTTTGACATGGCGCTCATTGAGACGTCCAGGACCGTCTGTGATTTTCTTGTACCCATTGACTGGGCCCCCAGGGTCTGAGCAGTTTCTTTGTTCAAGTACTAGAAGTGAAAGGATAAAGGGTGGGAAAGAACTGTTAAAAGTCTGAGTCATCCAGTTTTAGAATAGATTCTTTTCACATTTCGTTGAATTAAAAATACATTGACAGGGAGCCTGCTAACAGCAGTGCTTGGAAGAGAATCCCAGAGAAAATTCATTGTGGAGAAGTATGTGGTAGGCATGTCATATGCTTGTTTCATGACTTATTCTTAACTGAAGAAATCATTCATTAGAAATACAAATAAGTTTGACACTAAATCTGGGTCCTAGATGACATTTGTTTATTTCTTCCCCAAACTGCAGAAGTTGGGCAAGCCTGGACAAATGTAAATAAGCCACCTAGATTTCTCAATTAGTATATGGTGGTTATTATTTTTTGATGGTGATGTGTTATGTGTTTCATTTCCTAACACTTATGCAATTAAACCACATGTTACCATTTTCCTATTTAGAGTGTGTACTCAGAAAGTAGAATTGTTTTGAATCAAGAGTATATATCTAAAATGGATTTAGACTTTAGATTTCAACTCCAGGAAGAAAACAGTATGCTGAAACATTTAGTTTAAAAAACAACCAAGCAAACAACAACAAAACAGCCAGGGTACAGGGTACCAGGTAGTGCTGGAGAGATAACTCAGGAATTGAGAGCACTCTGGCTGTTCTTCCAGAGGACTGGGGTCTGGGCATCCACATAGTAGCTCCCAACTGTCTGTAACCTCTGTTCCAGGAGGATCTAACACCCTCTTCTGGCCCTCAGGAATCAGGCAAGTAAGTGGTTCACAGACATAGATGCTGTCAAAATACCATACATACAAAACAAAATCAAACAAAATAATGCTATACAATTGTAGATCTAACAGCCTCCCTCAATCTCCAAAAATAGCTTTTTATCTGCTTATTTAACATTCATTACAAAGAAATTTCCATTCTTTCATTCCTATAGGACAGAAACAAAGTTGAAAAGGCATCAGCAGCTGTTCAGAACATTTTAGCTATGGCCTAGAAATATTCTATTGGATAAGTAACATAATTGTGTGAAACAGATTATGACACAGTAATGAATATAACCAGTCTAGGGAAAGACAGAGAAACTCGTGAAAAATCGAGCCTTTTATTACTGAATTTGGCACCAAGTTTCCCTTGTTTCTTTCTTTTTAAATATTTATTTGTGTGTATGTACATTTTCTTTGCATATATGTGTGTGTGCTACATGTGTGCCTTGTGCTTACAAAGGTCAGAAGAAGGGGATCAAATTCCTTGAATGAAATTGTTGAGAGCCACCCATAGAACCCTGGTTCTCTACAAAAGCAGCAAGTGAGCCATCTCTCCAGAACTTATCCCTGATTTCTTTTCTGTCATTTCTTCCAAGGCACAGACTCACTCCTCTGGAACAGTCCCTGTAATGCAATCACACATTCAACAGGCCTTGTTTCTGATAACTGCCCCAATCACCTTTCCAGCAACTTATTTACTTGCTCTCAGACAAGAAAAGGATTTCTACTTGGATAATACCTCTAAATTATCCAAAAATCAAAAATTAATAAATATCGTTTCTATATGCCACTTGGGAAGATTTCTGGAACTAACCAAATGAGTGGCTTGACCTTCCTTGAAGACTGTCGATGGGCCATATGGTAATAGATCAGTCATAGTCTATGGGCCTTGGGGTTATGTAACACAATCAACTCTTCTTGTGAGCAAACCTAAGCTCCTATTTTAAGTGTAAGGAAAGGGACCTCACTGAGCAAGCTGTTCGAAAATCCTGAGATGCCAGAACAAGGAAGTACAGTTTTAACATTTCAAGTGGACTCAGAAAACCCCAGTGCTGTGTTTTGGGAATGACACTGGTGTGAGAGAAACAGCAGAGGAAGCAGCAAGTGAGGCTACCTTCATCCAGTCCAGATGTTTCAGTTCTGAACACAGCCGAAAGTCCACTGCTGGGGCCTGGGGACTATAATGAAAGGCAGTGTGTCCCACATATGTTTAAAACTGTGAAATTAGTCATAACATAAAAATTTGGGAGATCTTAAGTCGAGTTACTGGCCTTTCAAGTGAAATGGCCTTTCAGGACTGAAATGCTTAGATCTATGCTTCCATATAACAACAATCGATTGGAGTCCGGAGTTGATAAGCAGTTTTGCCTGCATGGGACAGTTAGTTCTTCACTTAGCCATGGCCCCTCCCAACTAGACTGCCTAGCTGTGGCTTTTACCTAAATCTGTGCCCAATTAGTCAATGTAAGAGCTGAAGTTTGAGCATTTACAAGTGTTGTTCTTCATCTATTTTGAGCTTTGTATATGGCCAAGAGAGACGGGGAGGGATTTAATGCTAGTTCTGAAATACAAAGAACTAAAGACCTCAACTGTAGCCACATCAGCTTCAGCAAAAGGTCAAAAGTCCCTTCTGCTGATGGTTTGGACAGGAAAACATGAGAGCTTGTTTTCTTTCCTTGGAAGAAGGCACTTTCATGGTATATAGATTCTCACATCCTGATTTTACTGGATAGGCCCCCAGGGTATGTACATCTGCTACATTTACCGTGGGTTTGAACACTGAGAAGTTGTTGAACTTATAGAGAAAATAAAGATTTATAATTTTGAAGTCATTTGTGTCTCTCACTAGGAAAGCTTTAAAATAAGAATGAAAGAGAAGCTAATTTGGAATATATCACCACCTCTACCCAGGATGTGAGGGTGTGACTCTATTCCCACAATTCTTCAGTGTATACATCTTATCAAATGACATTTGTCAAATCAGATCATATGTAAACTTTTCATATAGCATGTCTTACTTCTGAACTAAGAAAACCCACAGGTACCTGAGCAGCTGAAACTTGGTGAGACCTTAAGATGGAAAATTCTGAGAACACTTAGTGGACTTAAGTTATTCTATCTATACTGTCACCAGGATGAAGCTAAGCATACTTCAAAGTGATGATCCATCTAAGTGATGATTCAATGGAGTGAATGTGTGTGTCTCCCTCAAAAGCCTTCTGTGGAAATCCCAACTACTCCCATAGTATAGCATTCAAAGGTAGAATGCTTGGGAAGTAATTCGATCATGAGGATAGAACCCTTATGAGTGATATTACTGCCTCTATGAAATGGGGCCCAGAGAGTTTTCTCCCCTGCCTTCCTTCATGGAAGGAGACAGCAAGATTGCAACACCTATAAATTAGGAAGTAGGTCTTCGCTAGACGCTAGACAAGTCATCTAGATGTGAGTGTCTTTATCTTGGACTTCCTAGCCTCTATGACTATGAGAAATAAATATTAATCATTCAATGTATGCCATTCCGTTCTAGCAGGCTCAACTGACCAAGATGGAGGCAAGACCATGTAACTGAAAATCAAAAGAAACACAGACCAAAGAAGGAGAGTCATAAAGCTCTAGATAATGTTGTTTTGTGATACCACTTTAAAACATATCTATGCCAAATATCCTCAAGGACACCAAGGACAAGATGGATAACTTTAGCAGAAAACTATAAGCCTTAAAATATAACCACAGGGAAAAAATCTAAAATGGAAAAGTACAATGATGAAATAAAAAATTCAGTGGATAACTTAATAGGAAATCCAACTAGGCTGACGAGTACTAATAAGCTGAAAGAATACTTATAAGAACCATAAGGAAGCCTAAATGGTCAAAAAGATGAAAATGGATAGGAAAATAAATGTGTATAGGAAAATAAATAAATATGTATGTAAATTGATGTCCCTTCATGAGAGGAAAGAGAGACTTCAACAGAAGCAATGATGGGCTTCCAAACTCAAGTAGACTCAGACTTCTGGGCACCGCATGCAGTGTCTCTACTTTCATAGTTTTAATCCTGCATACTGAAACCTTAAATTTTCGCTCCTGTATCAAACAGCGCCTGGACATTGTCTCCTCCCCCATTCCCTGTATTTTCCGAAGCTGAACACCTGCTTAGGATGCTTTTGAAGCGAGTCTAAGACTTGTTCTGTCCACTGTTGTTTCTCCTCGTTTAGACATCCCCCTGGTAGGTATACAAACCATTGCATCTCATCACAGGTCCTGCCCACAGGCTTCAAAGCAATCTCCAATTCTCTGTGTGTTCTCTTTTTAGAAACCTTTGTATCTCCCCAACTGGACAGATTCATGATTCTTTTCTGTTTGATTTTTTTCAAAGGCTTCATGTCTCATTTCACCTCAGAGGTACAGATATTTCAGACAAAGCCAATAGAGAATTTAAAATATCTCTATCTCCATCTCTGGCTTAAAGGAGCTAGAAGCCCTGCTTTGCTAAGTAGAACATCCCATGATTAATAATAAATGGCACATTGCCTTGTTCCTCTTGATACTCAGCCTGAGGACAGAAACACATTAAATTGAGCATGTCCTTATATGCTAATTCATGAACAAAACTGTCACCAGAGGGGCACTTCTCTGGAATATTGTTTCAGATGAACATTTAAAGACCTTCTATATTCTTAGTCCCTAACTCCCTGAAGAGCACTGTGTGAGGTGGCTTGTTATGATGCCATTTCTCAGGCACACATGTTACAGCTTTGTAACTACTCTCACCTTGAATTCTACAGGAGCCCCCACAGGTTTCTTGTATCCCTGTAGTGACACAAGGGACCTACCTTGTACTTCTCCAGGTGTGCCTGATGCCTATAGCTGGCACCAGCATCCTTCAGCAGACTGTCCTTGAGTATGAAAACTAGCTTGCCCAACTGAAGAGAGCTGAAAAATTATCTTGATTTTTGTCTCATCCTTTATCCAACCAAAGGCTGCCAATGTGGTGGGTCTATCCCTTAAACTTTAATTTTCTCTTTCCAGATCTCTGTGGGATCAGGATTTGAAAAAACACTTGACTGAGTTCTTCCCCTTCTGTTCCCTTACTGGCTGATCCTGGGAGTGCTTCATTTAACAGAAACTAGGTCCCAAAGGCTTGATCCAGGAGAAACTAACCCAGCATTGCTGTTTTCTTAGCCCCTGGTACCAGGGCCTCTCATGCCTTCCCTTCTTGGCTCTGCAAACAGTGATGGGAGTCTAGTAAGGCAATGTCACAGAGCCATCAGCATGTGACACCAGCATGGCTAGGCAATGAGGAACATGGATAGGAAAATAGTAGACCCTTAGAGAAGGGCTTCAGCCTCCATAAACAATCTCATGCTCGAAGCCAGATCCATTCCAGCCAAGCTATTGTACATGAAGGGATCAGGTAGCATAGACAATGGGATTTCTCAAGATGAATAACAAAGACTTGCTTAGGATTCGCCCTGATAGCTTCATGCTGTCTATATAATGTGATTCTATACAGTCTGTGGCATGAAGAGGGCTCCTGCAACGACCAATACTGAAGGCCCAATTATAGATCTGAGTGCTATATTTAAGTTGACTTAAAGCAGATAGAGGTATAGTTTTTCTCCCTTCTGGTTAGTACAATAAGAATCACTACTGACGGCTGAGATGACCGAGGTCAGAGATCTATAAGAAGTGGACATGAAGATGGCAGTATCATGCAGAATGTCACGACCTTACGGCATTGTCTCCAGGAAGAGTGGTTCTTTGCTGCACACTAATAGCACTGTTTTCTAGTGTCCTCTGGGCAATAAGTGACATAGTCTATGACAGAAGGAAGTTCATATTGGAACCACCTCACCATTCCCTGATAGTTAGCAGGCCCTGGGGCAGAGCCCAGCCTTGGAAAGACAACCTGCCCTTTTCCCTTATATCATTATCATATGATATTTCTGTCCACAAAGGAAATATATTTTATGAATGAATCTAGAATTTTAATGTGGCACACTAATCTCCTATGAATATTTAGCATTTTCCTTTTGCTTAGACCTGCAAGCTGTAAGTTCAGATTTTTAAGGAAGCTTGGTTAAAAAGCTGCTCAAGAACAAAGAACCATTTAGTTTGTCTTCCCGAACTTCTTCATGTCAGTCTTTGGAGGACTGAGGGGCTGAGCTATCACATGATACTTAATGAGTGACACCCTCACTTGTGCATCCTTTAAAAACATTTTTATTGTTTCAGAAATACATGCATGAATATAATTCATTTTGATCAAACCTACTCCACATTCCCTTCCCACCAATTTCTTCCCTATTCCCTAAGCCCACCACTTTTCCCTCCTAACTATATGCGTTCTATGTCTCTCTCTGTCTCCCTCTCCCTCTCTCCCTCTCCCTCTCCCCCTCCCCCTCCCCCTCTCCCTCTCCCTCTCCCTCCCCCTTCCTCCCTCTCTCCTGTGGTTAGTGTTGCTTGTATGTGCTTGGGTACAGGACCATCTACTGGAGCACAGGTATCCTTTCAGGGGCTGCGTCCCTGAATAAAATATTTTCCTTCCCCATCAGCCATCAATAGTGTCTCACCTAGGGGTGGGACTTCATGAGCACTTCCCCCATCCATGCTGGAACGTTGGCTGTCTCAATTTTGTGCAGGTCTCGTGCTACTATTGTGAGTTTATGTGTGCAGACTTTTTTTCTTTTTCAAAACAGAAATACAAGTGGTGTTGGTTCTGGCTTATTCTAAAGGCTGTTGTGTGCCAAGCCTCTCCACAGCCTCACTTAAGCACTCGCAAATAAAAAGGACTCATGGCATTCCATCAATTTATTCTTTTTGATCTCCACCACTTATTCTTTGGGTCTAAATTTTACCAAGCAAAATCTTTGTCAATGAAGTAAATCCTGAGCCAGGCTTCTTGTGATCCCAGGGACTCAGGAAACTGAGTGAGGGGACCCTGAAAGTCCCAGACTAGCCTGGACTGTAGAGGAGGTTCAATGTCAGCCCAACTTAGACCCGGTCTCAAAATAAAAAGCAAAAGTTGTCTGGCCATAAGGCCTAGTGACAGAATGCTTCCCAAGCACATATGAGGTCTTACATTCAAACCCCAGACCTATCAAAATAAAAATCTTAGAAGTTCAATTAGATGTTTAAGGGCGTCACTGTAAAAAACTCAGTTTAACTTCTTTAAGCTAACTGACTCAACTCAACTGACAGAGAAAAAGAAGACACAACAAGTGAGGGTGTGGGAGTAAATATACTCACCTTTTTCATTAGCACCAGCTTGCCTGCGACTGATCTTTTTATTCTTAAATCACACTAAAAGATAGTATGCTAACTGGGGAATAAGTTAGGTAACCATGGGGGCTTCAGGTGAATCTGAATAAGGTGTAAAGGACCTCAGCAAACACTAGCTAACAACAGAAATTCACTGTAGTGTGGTAGCAACAAAGGCTCACTCCATTTAGGTAAAATTGCTGGGACTGCCTTGGTACCAGCTCTGTGATCTGAAAGAAAGTGTCTGAATGTACAGATAGAAAGCCACGTGAAACGGACCCAGATTCGAAGTTAGATGTTCTGCCCAGAATGAGTACTGAGGGCTTGTAATTACAATCCCCAGTTTTACCACATTTGTGCCATCTTAGCCAGGGCAGTGCAATGGGACCAATGTATCAGGCACAAGTCCACAAGTGAAAAGGTGAGACACTGAAAAGAGGCTCAGAAACACTTCCCTATGATGGGAGCATCTATCTACCACACTGTCTGGAAAATGCTAAGTGGTATTTTGGATAATCTTGAAGAAGATATCAAGTCTCTTGAGAGACAATATTACCTCTCTCCACAAGTATTGCTGTGGCCTCTATTCATTCCCATGACCTTAAGAGTATGTCTATCTATCTATCTATCTATCTATCTATCTATCTATCTATCTATCTATCTACCTACCATTTATCTGAGTGTCTGTCTGTGTACATGTGTATATGTGTACTCATTCAAAAAAAATCAAGTCTAATAGGTCTTTAAATCAACAATACAGATGTTTCATGCTTTGAGTACCCTTCAAATAACAAACCCTAAAATACATACTACTTAACATTAATTAAAAGCTTATCCAATAGTTTATAAGCACAAGCAGATGATGACGATCTAATTTATTAACCATCATAATTTATCCCTTATTAACAGACACCCAAACATCACTTTTAAACTATCAATGTCACTCCTGCACCCTAAAAGGCCTATGTCCATCTCATAATACAAAATAAATTCACTTCATTTCTTTTTTTTTTTTTTTTTTTTTTTTTTTTTTTTTTTTTGGGATCTACATAGAAACACGGTGCCCTGTC
>NC_034592.1:86698080-86718447 GCF_900095145.1 Mus pahari | reverse complement strand
TCTCTTTGTAGACCAGGCTGGCCTCAAACTCAGAAATCCGCCTGCCTCTGCCTCCCAAGTGCTGGGATTAAAGGCATGCACCACCACGCCCGGCTCACTTCATTTCTTAAGTCCCAATAATCTTTACAGTCTCTCTACTGTTCAAAAACTCGAAGTATTTTTTGAGACTTAATGCAACCTCATAGACATAAGAGCCACTGTGCAATCGAAAGGTTCTGTACTTCTAATGTTGGCATAGACTAAACATTTCCATAGACAAGAGAAATGGAACCAGAGAAGACCAAAACCCAGCACCGCAAAAGCCAAATGCTGTAGTTTCCTGTCCAGCATCCAAGAATAGGCTGTCCTTTATGAGCTCCAAGAGGCTTGAGAAGCCCTGACTCTGTAGCCTTCTGTTTTAGAGCTCACATAGCCACATCATTGGCTCTCTGTCCTTCAAACTTCATCACCGGATATTCTGGGTCTCTACAGAGAGCAGATGGTGGGGCTCCTTAGTTGCACAGTCATATAATCATGTTTGGATATAAAACACACACATGTATACACACACATATACATAGGAGAGCATATACATATAGAGAGTAGAAAGGAGTTCAAGTAGAAATAAAATAAATGTTTACACCTCTAGATAAACTTGTGGTGACTTTTGGCTAATCTCCTTACCATCTTCATCTAATTTTTATTGTTTGTATTCTACTTATTATTTAAAATAATTATTATTCTGTCCACTCTTCTTGACTTCCCAAATGGTCTATAGTGAATCACAATATAATGCATGAAGAAGTATATTTGTCTTTTGGCAAATCTTAGTCATGAAATATTTGTGACAGCCTGGTTACCCACTGAGGAACAGTTGCAGTTGGTACTCCTTCTCCACGAGAGTTCTTGAGCATTATAACAAAGGACTGAGGTCTAATGTCAATATATATCATTATCCTGTGCTCTGTCAGTGATGGGAGCTGGGACAGAGGGTATTAGTTTCAATTCTTAGCATCCTCTTCATGTCTACCCAATCTCACTCATCACCAAGAGCAAGGAAACAGCCTGTGACCATTTGGGCTCTGTTTAGAAAAGGCATTAACGTTCTCACTGAGGCTTTGTGAATTCTGAAACCCGACTTAATACAAGACCAGTGCCGAGAGACAAGTGGATGATGGCCTCTTTTCTCTCCCACACTTTTTTCTTGCTGGGTTCATGGTTGACTCTGGGGCTTCTGGACGAAAGCACATGTGTTGTGCTCTCTCAAAGGTCATCACTAACCAGAAATAATGACACCAGCCGATAAAGGAAACTTCACCAAAAATCCCTTTTTATCCCTTTCCAGCCAATAGAACTCTGTTTTGCACATGTTTTCCAGCCCTCTGAGGGTGTGAATGAGGTGCTACCATGTGAAGTTATGCTTGGATGGCACACACTGCTATTCATTCATCTGGCAGCAATTTGGAGACTGAGACTTAATTGGCTATTTGATCTTAATCAGTATTGTCTTGGGCCTCTGGGACACTGTGTCTTTCAAACAGCATTTTCCGGTGCTTGGATGGCCTATTTAAAACTGCCCATGTCCAAGAGACAGTCAACACTGACAAATTTTCAAAAAGTCTTAGTTGTTTAATTTCTTGTCCCAAGTCAACCTGTGATAGAATAAGTGGGCCACTTACATGATCTGAGAAGCTCAATAGATCTGTTGCTCTATCTGCTTGGCAGTAATGTCTTGTTTAGTTTTCCCCAAATTTTAGGGATTTTTTTTTTTTGAGTCATGGTCAAGATGGATATAGAACTGGGAGGATAGCTCAGTAAGTAAGATGTTTGCTATGCAAGTGTGAGGACCTGAGTTCGAGCCCCAGAACACACATAGAAAAGGTATGTGGCACATGCTTGTAATAATAGCACTGGGGAGAAAGGGATTCGAGGAACCCTGGGGTCTTCCAATTAGGAACCCCTGGCAAACCGGCAAAGTCAATGGGAGACTCTCTCTGAAATACAAGCTAGAACCTAGGAAAGACATCTGCAGTTGACCTCTGGCCTCCACACGGACATCCGGACTTGTCGTATGTGCACAGACACATACACAGAGGCACACACATACAGAGAGAGAGAGAGAGAGAGAGAGAGAGAGAGAGAGAGAGAGAGAGAGAGAGAGAGAGACTCTAAACCACTGAGTTAAATATCTCCCAGCGATTAGCAGAATCAACTTTCCGAAATATAAGAAATTTCACTATGAACATCCCTGGACAATTCTGCTGCTTAGCCTTGAGTGTGATGAGAGTTACTCTGCAAAAGGGTTCTAAGGTGCCGAGTACAATCTGTCCTTGAAGATTCTATCCAGTGTCTGACATATAAGAGGCATTCTGTGCCCGGTGTCTTCTGTTAGCACTGGGGAATCTGAAGTGAGAAGATCTTGAGTTCAAGGTCAGCCTGGGCTACCTAGTAAGACTCTCGTTGATTAATCCTCATCACCACTACCACAGTTCTTGTTAGTGAAAGTCCTTGCCGGGAAATCTACCACATGTGACCCTTTCCTCTGTACTAGAAAAGCTCTAAGGTAAGTGAGTGTTTTATGGCTTTGTCAAAAGGAGGCGACCCTGCACATCATATATCTCTATTTTCCCTAGTATCTAGTTTAATGGGTATCTCCAAAAACATTTCTAATCTGTAAAGTGACGATGATCTAAGTATCCATTGTGCTGTAATGTTGATAAAACTGAGTGGATAAAATGACATGAAGCTCAGGGGCTGGGCTATATTAAGAATAGACAAGCTGAATATAGAATTGCTCACCTCTGTAATCCTGGTACTTGGAAGGCCAAGGCAGGAATTCTGAGAGTTATACATCAGCCTGGGCTATAGAGTGAGTTCTAAGGCCAGGCTGGGTTACAGAGTGAAATCTATCTTTTAAAAAAAAATGGAATTTTAAAATGTATAGGAAAACTGGGGTACTGGGGAGTTGAGGAGCTATCTCAGCCAGTTAAAGCGCCTGTCACACAGACATGCAGAACTAAGTTTGGCTCCTCAGCACCCACTTACCATCTGAATATGGTAATGCACTTTGTAAACTCAGTACTTAGTGGGTGGAGACAGGCAGATCCTCAAAAGTTCACTGGCTAGTCAGTCTATTCAAGCAGTGAGCTATATTCCCTGTCTCAAAAAATATAAAGTGGAGAGGGACTGAGAAAGACACCAGATGTTGACTTCTGGACTCCACAGGCATATTCATCTGTGAACCCATGCATAGGCCACATGAGCACACATGCACACACATACACAAACACACTCACATACAGGATAGAGGAGGTGGGTACAGTGCTGCATGCCTGGAATCTTAGATCTTGGAGGTTGAGACAGGAGGACTGCAAGTTTGGGGTCAGCCTGGGTGACACAGTGAGACCCTATCTCAAGAAAAACTGTTGTTTTAGTACCCGGATACCAACAAGAATACCTTGGAATTTTCATCGATGACGCTTTTACCTTCTGAAGTTGGTGAGGATCAAGCAAAGAATGTTCTCAAAGGCAAGCCTTTAAGAAGGAGTTTTGTGGTCTATGTCTAGGGCTGGAGTTCATCTGGGGCTGCGGCCGCAGGAATATTTGTCTCCATTTCAGGTTAATTCTTTGGTGCCCCCGCTCTCTGTAG
Source organism: Mus pahari (assembly GCF_900095145.1). Classification (NCBI taxonomy): domain Eukaryota; kingdom Metazoa; phylum Chordata; class Mammalia; order Rodentia; family Muridae; genus Mus; species Mus pahari. The sequence goes on along the minus strand of NC_034592.1, from coordinate 86,714,819 downwards.
ACATGCAGCCCATACCAGCTCTAATGGGTTACCTCTTAACCCAGGACCTGCATAAACTCTTCTCCTGCATTAAGTCCTGCCTTAGTGACCTCAGCTGCCAAAGCAAAAGCCCAAAGGGCCAGGACAAGGGACAGCAGATGGCCCTTCCCACATGGTCTGCTCCATTCCACGTTTGTGGGAGCAGTTGAGCTACTGAGTAATTTCTATGCTGTCACCTGTTTCCCTGGGATTTGGAACTGTTTGCTAACCTCTGACTAACAAACCACTCTCCCCCATCATATGAACTCTCCAGAACTTTACCCTATATGAAACAAGAGATGGGAGGGGGGACAAAGGGCTTACAGAGTCGATAGACATAGTCAATGAATGATCAACGATCTATCTATGCATGTATAGAAATATCATGTAGTAGTCCATTAATCATATACTGGAGGAAGAGAGAAGGGAGGGAAACTGTGGCCAGGATGTATTAAATGAAAGAAGAATCTATTTTCAATAAAAATTTTTTAAAAATCTTTTAGATATATAGGCAAGAAGAACATGATTTAAAAATAAAATGATATTAGATTACTATAAAGTGAAAAAAGGGAAGGTCTAAAATATAGTCCATCTTCCCTTCATGTACCTAATCTTAGTAAGATTCTATCCTAATGTATCATTTACATTACTGTCATCACTCGTCATTATAAATAATGTGGAATATTTTAGTGATTCACTTACTGTAACTTTATAATAAATTTTAAATGGCATTTTGGTTAATAGGTGTTAATAATCAGAATTTGAAAATAATTGCCCTTAATACTCAAATCTGTCTTACATGAATCTCTAAGCTTCATCCCCACAATAACCTAGCACTTTTTTTCTAGAGTTTCTAACTGGGAAAATGGAGGCTCACATGTGTTAAATCACCCACTTAAGGCTGGGAAATGAAGACTCGAAGTCTCTCCAAAGTCATCCACCTTAGACCTTCACCCTGGTGAGCACCATCGCCCATTAGACAAAGATGTATCTATTTCCTGTATGTTCANAATAAGAGAAGTCTGGAATTGAGAAAAAGGTGGTGATTCCATTTTTAAGTTGCCCCACCAGCCCCATCTCTGGATAGCTTACATCAGTCCCACCACATCCATTTACCCATCTATGATGGGACATGGCTGCTGCTCACTAGGGGTCTCCTACATTCTCTTTGCGTCAGCATTCTTGTTTCCATGGACCCTCCCAAAGTTCCCAATGGCTCATTCTGATGTGAAACTCCGGGCCACTGCTTTGAAGCTCAGGAATAAAGTGGGCCTCTCATCCTGCTCTTTCTCCCTGGTCCTTGGGACAGACCAGTGGGAAATCTTCTGAGACTCCAAGAACCCCAATGAGTTCAGAGTCACCGTTTTACTTTAATTGGGGAGGACCGATTCGTTTTGTTCCAAGGAGCGTCAGAGCTTGCAGTGTGAACATTGTGACTGAAGATTTAGCCCATTTCATCGGACTTCATTAGGATGCAGGGGGAGAGCTAAGCTCTGTCAACTGGGCCAGAGGAACAAAGGCAACATGGAAATTGGAGCAGGCGATGAATCTCTCACTCTCTACTCTTTCAAAACAAGATTCGGACCATTTACTAGAAGACTCGCTTTGTCCTTGTGCTCTATACAATGAAACAGGAACCCTCAGAAGAAAGAAAGGGCCTTGGTTTCTCACACGGTGGCCCGGGGATCCTGGAGGTCGCTGAGGGTTGGCAGGAGGCTAGCTGGGCCTGAAGGCGAAGGAGGGTCCGTTTCCCCTCGTTAAGTTTCTGAGGTCACTGGAGTGTAGGGGAAAGATTGCCATCTTGGGGAAAGATTTAGGGAAGATGAGGCCGGGAGGATAACACAGGCTGTTCTATCAGGGGCTTTAGCATCCTCCTGACCACTGAAATGAAGTCAAACCTCATGAATCTAATCAGGAACTCTCTCCTCAGATGGATGGGTTCCTCTGAGTAGGAATCCATTTCCAGTCTGACAAATACGGGTCCTGGATCTTATTTTGAAGAGCAGTGGTCTCACTAAGGCTCATCCTGTAGACTTAATGCAATAGTGGTGAAGGCCCATTAAGGGAAAATTAGTTACTTAAGGCCAAGGCGATGAAACATCAGGTTGGGTGGAGCCCCAACATTCCAAGCTACCCCAAGTATAAAAGAATTAACCCTGATGGATTGGTCAGTCACCTGGCTAAGGATCATCTTACTGGAAGGCAGTACCTCTCCTAGAGGCAGGCTTACTTTAAACCATGCTAAGGCAATAGACAGAACAATTGCCCCTTTAACGAGTGTCTATACGTTTCCTTCCCAGAATTCCTGCCCCCTAGCATACTCTGTTAAGGGCACACAGTCTGCCTGCTTTTCTGAATCACTCACAAAGCCTAACCTTGTCCTCCATGATGGCTTAAATCAAACAATATAGCTTCTTCTTTTCTTTTCTTTTCTTTTCTTTTCTTTTCTTTTCTTTTCTTTTCTTTTCTTTTCTTTTCTATTCTTTTCTCTTCTTTTCCCTTTTCTTTCTTTTTTTTCTCTTCTCCATTCTCCTCTCGACAGCTGCTGAGAGTTACAGCTTGACTTATCTGGAATTTTTTCTTTTAAACTCTAATAAAATGTCCTCTTTAAATAAATATCGGCTTTGCTTGACTTTCAAAGTTTTCCTGCCTTTTAATCCTTTAATCAGCAGGAAAAAAGGAGCCCATTCCTACAACCCTAGATGATATCAGATTGGCTAAAAGCAAATCTTCTAGTGCCCTTTTGGCAATGTTTCTCAAAAATACAATTATGTTATGCTCTCTGAACAAACAGTACAGCATCTGGGAATTCACATATGAATAACAAAATCATGTAAGGATATGGAGTATAGCCGTCTTCATAATAACAAAATATGTAGAACAATATTAATACCATCTAAGGAATTAAATGAATGCATATTTTCATATTCACCATAGAATGGTCTGCAATCATTTTGTCTGGGAAAATGCCGATAATGTGGACATTGACAACACATTGAAAGTTCGTATGTGTGCTTTAGTCTATGTTTGTTTAAAATAGGGTCTCCCCACCTTGTTACTGCTGACACTGAGGCTGCAGAACAGTGTGCTTCCTGTGTCTTGAAGGATGCTCAGCAGCATCTCTCTGCCCACAGGATGCATTGCATCCAAGTTCCCTTTTTCCTAGGTTGCCAAATGCCATCTATGTGTGAGGATGGAGGGCAACTTCCGCGCAGTTGAGAATCACTGGTTTAAAGTATGATTTAGATAACCAACTTATCTTTGCATATCTTAGAAAAATTCTGAGATAGACCGAGTGTTCCTCAGAGTGGTTCCTCTGAAAACAGAGATGACCGAGGAAAAATGTTTTATTTTTATTTTACACTTCTGATACTGTTGAGCTACTTAAAATGACATGTATGATGTATGGTATGTATGTGTATATTTGTGTATAATGTGTATGCACAGGTCAGGGGCACATGTAGAAAACAAAGGACAAAATCCAGTAGTGGTTCTTGCCTTTCATCTTTGAAGCAGGATTTCACCACCACCACCACCACCACCACCACCACCACCACCACCACCACGTACACAGACTGCATAGACCAAGACCAGCAACTTCCAGGAATAATTCTGTCTCTCCCTCTGACATCCCCTCAGGAGCACAGAAAATACAGAAGCACACACTAATGCATCTGGCTGTATGTGAGCTCTGGGGGTTTGAACTCGGGTCCTTGCACCTGGGTAGCAAATACTTTACCCATAGAGCAACCTCTCAAGCCCCCATTTGACATTTTACATCTATGCTTCCTCTGGTGTTAAGTACAAAATCTATTCTTATTCCACTCCCATTCATAGACATAAAAGATGAGGAGAATGACTAACACCAAGGACTGTGTTTGGAATGGCAGCATAGATAAACCTCATATAGGGGAAAGGACTCAGTTTTTTACCAGAGGTTATCAATCACTTAGACTCTCTTCACACTATATGGTAAGACCTGCATCTGAGATAACACCAACTATGGGAGAAATATGTGATTCTGCCTCCTGGCTCTGTATTTGCTGGCGACCAGGTCTAAAGACACAGCCACAGAGGACAGGACTCTCGTGCATGCTGGTTTTGGGGATCCTTGAAGCTGCTTTTAAAAAAAACAAATTTCTGGTCCAATTTGGGTAATTTGGAGTTTGGAGATTCTCCAAATGTTTGCTTGCATTTCTCATTAATTTTGAAGGAATTCCCTCTGGGGAGATGGTTCCAGCCCATCGATATCCTCAGAGGGGAAACAGAAGTACCAGCCTCGTGGTGTCTAAGATCTGTTCAGAAATAACAAGGTAAACTTCCATGGCTGCATTTTTGTGATGTCTTCCCAACTGAGTGAGTTAGAATTCACCCTGAATTTCCTATCAAGAAAAACAGACCTGGATCTTACTGGAAATAATAAAAATGTAACTTCCCATACTGATGTTAGCAAGGGACAGATGAGATGTCCACACTCGGCTCTTCACCCAGCCGCAACTACAAAGTCGTGGGAGGGGGTGGGGGCTGATGCTTCTGAACCGTAGTTTGAAAACTGGAAATGAAGAACTAATTCCCTTGACTTTCTCCCTAAGTGGCAGTGGCTTGCTTGCTTGTTTTTATTTAGTTGCTGTGGCTTTGTTGTTTGCAGTGATGGGGATCCATCCCCAAACCTTGCACAACTAGGCGAGCATGCCATCACAGAGCTACATCCCAGCCTTGCCTAGTATTTAAAGCAATTTAAGACCATTTATGAATCAAGCTACAATCCATATGCATGATGCTACAATTTTTTCATGATTCTTGTTTTTCTTTTGATAGAATAACTTTACTGAGAACTCCAGTTTTGACTCACTAGCTCACCATGCATACTTTAGTCATAACTTCTGGAACAATTATTTACTCTTCTCTCCTGATATGAAAGGTTTTTAAAGGCTTCTGGCTTATGTGGTCATGTTTTTCTTTTTCTTAGTGTTACCTCTATTTATCAAAACTCTAGCCAGTCATTCAGAAATGAAGCCTACCTTTTCTTCATTTCTCCTTCTGAATCTCAGAATTGGCTGTTGTGGAGAATCTAGACTGTATATACAAATCCTTGAGACAAGGAAGGAGTCCCACTCCTCTCATCTGCTGTATTTAACACAGAAGCCTCAAATGAGGGAGGGTCCATGAGTCCCAACATCATTTTCTAAGCCTCTTACCCAGTGACATTCAGGTTATCTGTGCCAAAATAGGGTTTTTAGCAGAACACAGTGGCATGCTCAGAGACCCACTGTTGAAACTGCATTTCCCCTCTGTACTGTTTGTAAGGATGCTAGTAGTCACTTAGCTGAAAAACACATCAACTCGCCAGACAGCACAGGACAGGACAGGCGTGTGCTGGTTAGGAATGACTAGAGCAGGCACTGTGGGTTCTCTGCCCTTGAAGCCCTTCCTCCAGTTCTGATGTTCCCCCACTGAATTCTGTGGCCTGTACGATTGCAGGAAGCTGATCCTGGGTTCCTGTCACTGAGCTGCGTAGCTGCTCAGGAAGCTAGGCATATGTTCTGGTTTCCTTTCTGTTGCTGGGATAAAACACTCTAACCAAAAATAACCTAGGAGGAAAGCATTTATTTCTCTTGCACTTTTTGGGTCACAGTGCGCCACTGAGAAAAATCAAGACAGGAACTCAAGTCAGGAACCAGAAAGCAGGGTGGTTTGTTGTTGCGCACAGCATTACCTCCATGCAGGAACCTCACTTTCAGCCAAGGAAGTACATCAGAGGCCACTGGAGAAGGCTACCTGCAGGCTCATGCTTAGCTAGCTTTCCTAGTCAGCCCAGGAACACCAGCCCAGAGACTGGTGCCAGGCATACTAGTCTGGGCCCTGATACATGGATTAACAATGGAAACAATCCCCTACAGATGTGCCCATAGGGCTGTCTGATCTGGGAAATCCCTCAACTGAGACTCCCTTCTCAGGAGGTTCTAGGCTTTGTCAAGTTGACATTTAAGCTGAGACAGCATGTCAGAGTCAAGTCACATTTGCCCCCTTCCCTAGGGTAGCCTTGGCTACTGGCTAATTGCTATGTGGCAAGAAGAGCCCAGTGCCCTTGCCTGGCATTTCCTATTTCACCACCACCAAGCACTGGGCCTTGGATTTCTCTAAAATTGCTTTTCACTTAACTTCTTTCCATTTCAAAGCTAGTTCCCCCAAGCCATAATAGCACCTCTGAGGAGCTTGTCCTTACAGCCTTACTTGCACACATCCCATCTCTGGATCTGTTCTGTGGAGCCCTGCCTAGGACATCCTCCTCCTCTGCTTGTCCTCGAACCTCTGTTCTTGTTCTGCACCTCTCATTCTGCATGTTTTTCATTGCACGGTGATATCTGTAAACACCATCACGAAATTTTTTTACCTCAAATTTCTGCTAGGACCCACATCATGCATATCTTGGTTACCAGACACCATAACAAATGATTTCTGGTCCTGATAATGAAGTTCTTTGCCAATGCCATGGTCCTCGGCACCACACAGCAGGGCTGGGCAGTTGTGGCGCCATGGTACACATGATACTTCCCAATCAAAGGACAAAGGACATTCCTTGCTAAACGTATGCTTAAACTCTGGGTTCAAGTTCCTCTCTCCTCTGGCAAAACCTCAAATCTGGTATCACAAGGGAATTATGTTTGCTTCCCCCACCCCCACCCCCACCCCCATCCCGCTCCCTTACTTTTGGTGTGCATCATTTTTTTGGAGTTGGTGTCTCCTGGTTTCCATTATTTTGGAGAACCTCAGGTAACTGAGGGATGTTATAACTTTTCTTTTGACTGTCCACAAAACCCAAAGATGTAACGGTTGAGCCAAGACATGACACAAGGACTAAAATTGTACCTCAGCAGAAAGACATGTGGTTTGCATGCATGAAACCCTGGGTTCAGTCTCTAGCATCATGATGACCTGAACTTACATTCTGAACACGCATTTACTTAAAAGTTGTCATGACAGTACACATCTGCAGTGCCAGTACTGTGAGAAACAAGCAAGAAGATGGCCTTGCTGCCTAGTCAGACTAGCCAATCAATGAGTCCCAGATTCAGTGGAGAAAAATAAGCAAGAGAGGGATAGAGGAAAATACCCAACATCAAACTCTGTCCTCCATGGCCACACATGCACATGCATGTGAACACACACACACACACACACACACCATGAACACAACAACTATGACCCAGCTGCCCATATGATGTGCCACCTCAGACAGACCACTGAAGATGCCAAGAAACCACAGTACTGTGAGCCCCCAAATCCCTTTGTATCACACTTATACCTCAAATCCTACCAGTAAGCATACTCACGGTTTTCACAGCGCTGCCCAGTGTAGCCAGCCAGGCAGGCACACTTGAAAGACCCAGTTGTGTCAAGGAGGCAGGTGCCATCATGGAAACAAGGGGATGAGGAACACGCTGAAACAGAAAGGCATCTGTCAGCGTTACCAACAACAATGAGTCCACCTCCCCAAGCCTGTAATCTGAACCAACATGTTTGTGCAAACTTCTTACAGTGTTTTTGTACCTTTCACTGAATTCATGCTGCTGTGATTTTAGAGTGCAGAAAACACATAGCTATTAAATGCCAAATGATGTTGATACAGTTTGGCAACTCTGACGCACCCAAAAGTGTCTCAAGGCCCTCACATGTGGTCTGAGGAGCATAAGGTGAACCCACTGCAGCGATGAAAGCAGCATCATGAAGGATCTCTCCCACGGGGATCAGTGGGTTCCTCCTCCAGGTTATACAACCAGCGAACAATGCCAGAGAAAAAGAAAATCCTCCGGGGTGTAGCTGCCTGCAAATTACAAAGGCCACTCCAGTGATGTAGCCTTTGAGAGCCATCACCCAAGCTGGCAGATGCTACCTGAGTGGCACAGCTCCTGTAAGGAACCCCTCACCAATGTCCCTGCAAGAAACCCTAATTAACTCATTGGTTCACTCAGCCAGAACCAAATGGAGCTTACTTTAGACTTCCCAAGACTCAATAGATAGTGGCTCCGATTTGTTTACCACAAAACTTCTCATTTCAGTGGCCTAATGTGCTCACAAAGTTCTAAGGGCACACATAATATTCAGTCTTTCTGAATCTTAATGAAGCTCAGAACCTGTAGTTTACTGAGCATCTTAGGGACATTTATTTTTCTGCAAAAGCCAATGAGAAACATTAGTGTACATGTTAGTCATCATTCCTAATTCATGTATGCTTGTAGAGGCATTGTGTCCCTTGACTCAGTACAATGGAATAGTAGTGAGGGTCCTGGTGGAACACAGAGATACACAGGACTCCCTATTTACAAGATCAAGGCTATAGAAAGGAAAGTAGACAATGACTTTAACCTGAAGCATATGTAGTTAGTTTATTGTGGACAAAAGAAGAGATGCAGGGCAGTCAACAAAAGGAAAAGGACATAGCTCAACAGGGAAGGAGACAGGTATCGGAGGAGAGAGAATGTGATACAGGGCCTGCAGGAGAGATTTTGAAGTGTGGGTTTGGGACGTGAGACCTTAGCCAGAGGGAATAACTGAAGGATAAGCAGACAGCAGGGAGTGCTTGAGGGACAAGAGGTGGTCCTGTCTGCTGCTTGCCAGTGCTCCTCAGAGATGGAAGCTGCTTCTTCAGTCACGGGACCATAGGCTAATGAGCTACCGCTTTCCACACTGGCTACCTTGACTGCCAGCTCTGGCTGCTTGCTCCATATAACCACAAGTGCATCCCACTGTGTCTCCTCAGTCTATTCTGAGGGTGCCATTACAGAATAACAGCCTGGTCACAGGCTTTCTATCCTCCACTGGAGCAGTAAAGCATCTTTCCCTGCACAGCACCATGGGACATAGCATAAGAAGGAAGCAGACACTCAGACGATTCAGGTACAACTGTGCAGGGCTGCTGTGAGAACCATCTTCCAGGAGGGGAAGCCTGGGCAGCCAGGATGCTGACCTTGGTGGAAGGGCGTGGCTGAAGGAACCCTAACCCTAACCTCTCACCTCCCTTTTCCCTGAGACCCTCTCTTTAGATCTCCCCCCCAAGGCCTTCTGGGTAAGCAGAATGCCATCTCTCCTTACTCTCACTGCTCTTGCTCGGTAGCTTTGCAAACCGACCTCAAAGCAGACGCTTGCTGTGGAAACACGAGCAATCCAGACTCACAACAAGAGCTGAACTTATTCCCTAGAATTCAGTGTCTCACAGAACGTCAAACCCTACCCCCAGACAGGACCAGATAGGAGCAGAGAGGGCAAGCTTGAAGTTGTTCTTGCAGTAATCAGCAAATGGCATTTACTACTGTAGTTTAAGACTTAATTTTTTTTTCTGGACCTAGAGAGATGACTTAGGGGTTTAGAGAACTGGCTGCTCTTCCAGAGGACCCAGGTTCAATTTCTAGCATCCACATGGCAGTTCACAACTGTCTATAACTCTACTCCCAGGTGATGCCCTCCTCTGGGCTCTGTGAGCACCAGGCATGAAAATTGTAAACAAGCAGACGAACACCCATACACATAAAATAAATAAATTTTAATTTTTTAAGATTTATTTATTTTAATGAATGTGAGTATACTGTCTATATCTTTAGATATTCCATAAGAAGGCATTGGATCCCGCTACAGTTGGTTGTGAGCCACCATGTGGTTGCGGAGAATTGAACTCAGGACCTCTAGAAGAGCCGTCAGTGCTCTTAACTGCTGAGCCATCTCTCCATCTCCAAATAAATATTTTTAAGTCCTTACATTTTGACAATTCTGCACATGGATATAGTGTATTTTGATTATTTTTACCTTGTCAGCCTTTCCTCCTAGTCTTACTGAAACCCTTCTACTTTCATGTCTGGTTTTGTTTATTTTGGTGAACCACTGAGTTTAATTAGGGTTGTCTAAATACAAGTGGGAATTATTTCTGGAGGATGGGCTGCTACTTACAACTTTCGATACCTGTTTACAGACTCCTGGTTTAGACAGTTAGTGAGTATTTAGATTGTGCAAACTTTTTCTCCTAAATTATTTACAGATTAGCTTAACTTTTTTTTTTCTTTTATTATTTCTTGGGGGAAAAATGAGACTTACAAAGGCAGAAAAATCTTTCCAAAGTACTGAAGCTTGGGTTACAAAGCTTCCACAAGCAGTCTCTTTACATGATTGCTAGAGTCTAAAGCTTTAATAATAATAATAATAATAATAATAATAATAATAATAATAATAAACAGATTTCACCTTCATACCCGTGGGGCTTTAAGTATAGAACACAGCCCTTCTGGGCTCCAGCCACCTCCTCTGTATGAAGGAGGCATAAATGAGACTTCCAGTTTTGGATGAGCTTTGCTGAAGGGAAAAAAGAAAAGTCCTTATCATTCCTCTTCTCTCCTCCCCGCCTGAGCTGCTTCTGCGCATTGGGTATCCTGACTTTGGATGAAGAAGGACAAGGAGACAGAGAAAGGTGCTTTTACGAAGCAAGTCATCTGTGGCTAAATTTGTCTCTGTGCTCTTTACCTGTGATCTCCTCAAAGACAGCGTGGAAGCCATCGAAGTTCTTGGAGCCATCAGAATGGAAAAGGACATGGAGTGAAGAGCCAGTGCTCCTGATGGGAGCTGGCCTCTCGTTGCCACAGAAACGCTTGATAATAGGGCTGTCACTGTTATCCCCATCTCGGACCTCCACATAGTCATATTGGCACATGTAGTCAAACTCCAGGCTCAACATGCCAAACCTGCATGAGGAAAGGGTGACAGAAAGAGCAGGTGGGCCCAGGTCTATGCTGGGGGTGAGTTCAAGGTCAGACGATGGCTTCACAGAGATATGCAATATAGAAAAAAGATGATAAAGAAAGAGACATGTCACAGGGGCCAAATAAACCAGATAAGAGTAGAAATTAACTCAGATGGAGGAAAAAAATGTCTACTGTCAAGTAAGGCCTTTCTGGGGGCCTGATACCCGAGCCAAGATTCAAATATTGCAACGGAGTCAGACTGGTGACAGGCATGAACAAGAGTGGTCTAGGAAGGAGAATCTCTAAGTGGAGAAGTCCTGGCGGAGGTAATGAGTGTGGCAAGTATGGGGACCTGAAAGAGAGTCAAGACTACTGCAAGGCTGTGAGTGAAGGGAGGAACAGTGGGCACTGATGGCAACCCTGGGTTGGCTTTATCCTACATTCCAGGGAGCTTAGGCCCTTGTAAGTCTAGTAGTTGGGCACCGGCAGATTTCAAGAAGGGGGTGATGGCCAGATTTCCAATGTATAAAGATCATGGTAGCCACTCTAAAAGGAGGGAAGTGGTAGTGTTGGTCAAAGTAGAAGCAGGAAGACTAGGCAGCATCCAGGACCCCTCACCAAGAGAACTGGTGATGCTTGCAGTAAAATTGGGACAGTGGACACAAAGGTTTGTGGTTGGCCTGGAGATTATTGCACAGGCAGGAAGACAGACTTGAAGAGCAGTGTGGCTCTGGTAGGTGTTGTAAATGGAGTCCTGGGGATGAGTTTTGGGACACTATTCTACCTATGCCACCAAACGTCACCACTGTTGGCAGCTGTCCCTGGCTAGAAAGCCCATATTTAAGTAAGTGGAAAGAGATCCCATGATTCTGTGCTTCTCTGGGACTCCTGAATAGCTGACACATTTCTAGATCTTATATTTTATTTTAGGAGAGGTTTATTTTTGTGCCCTGAGTCTTGGAGACACCCTCAGAGGCTCTGAAATTACCATTTATCTTGGTCCTTGAACTTCTGAAATATTAACATGCAGCATCCAGCATCTGCTTTCTCATCCCCACAGATCCAGTTCAGAGCCCATGAAGCAGGAAGACTATGGCCTCTCACTGGATCCTTGGACCAGATTTCCTCTAGGAAAGCCCCATCACTGAGCCTTGTTCTCAAGCTCAGGTCCTCGGGTTGAGGGGACACCAGATATCACATATCAGGTTCTAGAAAGGATTTAGGAAGGGATCTGGTTTGCTCCTCCCTTTCAGTTTTTGGTACTATGTTGCTCCCCTTGAAGGGCAAGAAGCCGTTTAAGAAGCTAGATGGCATTAATTGGTTCACTTGGAAAATACTAAAAGCTCAAAAGTCACAGGACCAGGGGTTTTATCCTCATCCTCCCTCCCTCAGCACTGTTTAGAGAAGAACACATCCTCGGAAATCTTATGAGTGATGGACTCATACATGCCCTGGGGAAGGAGAAGGAGAAGTGCTTCTAGGAGGCAAAAGGATGCTGGAGGGGAGAATGGCGTCCGTGTCTCATCCCTGGTCACAGGACCCTCCATCCCACCAGTGTCCTTATAGGCTCATATGCCTTGTATCTGGGCCCAGCCCCTTACCTCAGCTGGATGATAAACCCAGGTCTGGCATGAATGGTCCATTCACAGTGAGCATTTAAGGGATAGCTCTCCAACAAGATCTGACCCTTTGAAGCTCGAAGAACCTGGCCACATCCTGATAAGAGAAGAAAAAGATTGAGACACAGATAATGAGGTCAAGAAATATGTGAGAAGTGTGTTTTAGTCACATTTATCGAAGGACACAAAAGTCACAAAATGAAGGGACAAAAGGAAGAAGGATGTTAATAGTACTTAATCTAGAAAATTTGAATCATTTAATCCATTTATTCCATTCAACCCTGTGAGATTGGGTGCTACCACCCCAGTTTTCCAGTCTTACCACTAAGACTAAGGCTGAGCGACGTCTTGTAAAGTCCACAACACCCGATCTGCTGCCTCTCCATATGACCCCTCTCACCCTCCTGCTACTTCCTGTAGAAGACTCAGACTGTCCCGCATCACTCTGTCCCCTTCCCGCCTGGTTAGATAATGTATGTGTTTACATGCTCTGTGACCAGTTGTGGATTTGTTCTGTGGAAAACTGTGTAATAAATCCTCTCTTAATGCACAACACTAGAAAAGACAAAATGATCTTCTACCAAGTGTTCTAGATTAATGATTTTTCACTTTTTCTTACCCCCAGGTCCTCTTGTTCAAGCTCTCATTAGGTTTGCCATCCAAAAATGCAAACTGTGGATAAAAAGCAAGTTCCTGGCTAAAGCAGAAGCAAGAGTCAGACGTATCCCTCTTCCTGCTTCCCTGGTCCCATAAACTTCTTCAAAAGGCAGCGTTGAAGTTAAGGTTTGGAAGTTCCTAACAGAGGAGTTTTTTGAGTTCCATGTTAAATGTAGTGTTCAGATATACCGTGTTTCTGAAAGATGATTTGTGATAAATATTTTCAGTTGATTTTATAGAAAAGAATCATATGAATAATATGAATAAATAGTTTTCTTTCTCGGATCTTTGCAAATTGTGACTCAACAAGCCACACAGAGCCTATTCCCTGTTTCTATAAACGTAGTCTCATTGGGCTGGATGTGGGGGTGCATACCTGTAATCCCAGTATCCAGGGAGGTTGACACAGGAAGAATGCACATTTAAGGATAGCTCAAGTTAGAAAGCAAAACATTAGTAAAAGACAACAACGAAGTTTTCTTGCCCACTTACTAGTATACTGATGAAGTTAGACTGTAGAATGGAGTGGGGGGGGGAGGCATTTTCAGGGATAGATGGAGAGGGGCTTTTTGAATAAGAGGTAGCTGAAGTTAATTGGGAGAGGAAGGGAAGTTATGATTCTTCAGCCAAATTTTGTTCTTCATCCAAATTCACAATAGTAGCAGAGTTGAGAAGTTATGAAATATAGTTGGATCTCAACAATTGAAAATACTTAGTATCTAGACCATCATAGGGGAAAGTTATCTACTCCAGTTCTATACCGAAGTCAAGGTATCATAAACTCTAGACATACAGTAGCTCCATTCCAGAGCCAACCCTCTGAAAAGCTAGTCCCAAAACTAGTAAGAAAAATGGTAACGTCAGTAGGTACTCATCCATGGTCATGAACTATGGATGCAGTCTTAGGAAAAGAGCCTAAATCCTACTTTTGACAAGGGTGAGGCCAAGGCTTTCTTTTGTATAACTAAGCTGTCTAGTTTGTCTCTTTACTGAGATGTGTAGCACCACCTTGCTCCATGAAAAGTGATGGATTCCTGTGAAGGCCCAGTCTCCTCCACGTTGTCCTGCATACATCCTTAACAAACAAGCATTCTATGTCCACATAGCTGCCAGACCTGTCCTTATTATCTTAAATGAATAATTACACACACACACACACACACACACACACACACACACACACACACACATACATCTCAGATGGTTTCACTCCTGATTTAAGTGCACCAAGAGTTATCCCCTGTGTGAGCATCTTCCCATGTATTGTATAACATTGAAAGGTCCCATATGGGAAGAAGAGGAGGATGATAAGACTAATGAAGAAAATGAAGCATGTACGATGCAAGAAGTTAATGAAATTTACAAGGCTGAGGATGCTCCAGAAGTTTACAAGCCCCCTCCCCAATGTTATAAAAGTCCTAAAAATTGCTGGGCAGAGAAGACTCTCTGATTGGTAAAGCTGCCTATAATTTATGCAGCACATGGTTGGCTATTTGAGGAACTTTATTTATTTTATATTTAATTTTTATTTTATTTTTATGATGCAGCTGTCTTTGAGTCAGTCATCCACGCTCCTATAAATAATTCCACATATGCGCTCCTCCTGTAAGTAACCCAAGCACACTCATCGACCCATCCATGCCCTCTCTGGAGTGGACAGACATTTGTTCACATCTCTCCAGGGAAAGTCACACAACACAGTGACACCCACAGCCTTGCCTTGTTGACTGTGTGAAGTCACCTCTTAATCCTAACCATCTGCCTGCCCATTCTGCTCCAGCCACACCAACCTTCCTAATGGCAGGCCTTGAGCTTGCTTCAAGTTCAACCTAAGAAGCTCATGGTCTCCCTTCCTCTGCCAATTAGCCTAAGCTACCACTTATTCAAAAAACCCCTCTCTATCTATCCATGAAAATACTGGCCCCCCCTACCTATTTTGGTAGAGCTGGGGCCTTTACTAGCTTGTACGCCAGAATAGTACCTGAAATGTTTCTAAAAAGGGAGGGAGGGAGGGAGGAAGGAAGGAAGGAAGGAAGGAAGGAAGGAAGGAAGGAAGGAAGGAAGGAAGGAAGGAAGGAAGGAAGGAAGGAAGGAAGGAAGGAAGGAAGGAAGGAAGGAAGGAAGGAAGGAAGGAAGGAAGGAAGGAAGGATGGTGCTGCTATGAGTCAGATTCTGGCTTAAAGCTATACCAGGCTTACTTCATTTAGCTCTCATGATAAACCTGGGAAATAATATCCATCTTCCCATTGTCTAACTGTTGAATACCAAGGATAAGAGG
The DNA here is from genome assembly GCF_900095145.1 of Mus pahari. Lineage (NCBI taxonomy): Eukaryota > Metazoa > Chordata > Mammalia > Rodentia > Muridae > Mus > Mus pahari. The sequence continues at coordinate 86,699,520 of NC_034592.1, read as the reverse complement.
GTAGGGTTCCCAAGCTCTGATGGCCTACAGAGGAGCCTGCAAGGTTCTGGGTGAGCACAGAAATGTCAAAGTCCTTTGAGGCTCAACTTAAGCCTCACTAGCTGTGCAGGTTTGGGCATGTTACTTCACCTCTCCAAACCTCAGTCAACCTCAGTCCCATGTGAATAAAACCATACTTAAGCCCTATGGTTTGTGAGGTTTCAAACAGATAATGCATGGAAGTGGTAACAGAAAAATCTGTGAAAATCAGCGGTTGCTACTGGGTGGCAGAGCAGGGATTTGAATGTGGATCTGTCTTGCCTGCCTTGAATGAGACATTGTTCTCCCTGAGGGGCTTTCTGATCTACGCCTCTCCTGCTGCATCAGGAAGCAGAAAGACCTTTCCTCCTCTTCCAGAGTAGCACGTGTGACGTGTCTCCCACCGGAAGCACACGTTCGTTCTGCGCACCTCACTCTTTCTCTCGCCCACATCTGCCCATCTGTTGCAAGGCTAAGGAAGTGCTACGTGCTACCCTGGGTGTGAGAGACAAAAAAAGAAGCATCTCTGCACAGCCGCAGCCCTCTAGAGCCTGGCAGCTTTCTAGCCTGCAAAGTGTTAAGTCCCAGCTCCCCTACAAATCTCCTGCTGGGAGCCCCAAGTTAGAAGCAGCTTGAAGGCTGCCTTCCTGCTTCCAGTTGCATTCTTTCCTCCTTGTGGAAGCTGGAATCAGACAGCCTGTCTCTATGGGTCCTCCCCATCCGGGTCTCCTTGGTGAAGCTAGGACAGCTCCAGGGTTTCATGCAGACTCTGGAGGGCTTGGAGACCCCAGCCCCACCCCCGGATAGGCTGGACCACTTATGCCTGCCCTAGAGCTGTCCTCCAGAGGTATCCAGAACTGCAAAGCATATGCAGGGCTAGGCTCTTCAGCCTGCTGTTCCCTCTCACTCTGAAGGGGAGGGACTATTTGGCTCCAAGAGGAGGAAATTTCCAGCCAGCCAAGGACAAAGAGGCCACTTTCTGAAAATGTGCTTGGAGAAGGGGCACTGGGCAGAAAGGAAAAGAAGGGACCCTACTTTCCCATCCCCCATTAGGGGCTCCCTCTGCTCCCTTCCCACTTTTGCCTCTCCTCTGGAGTTGGCTGATCTGGGAGACAAACTAATACACCTCTCTGCCCAGGACAGAACAGTGAATAGAGCCAGAGTCCCTGCCAAGGAAGTGCCACTGGCCAACCAGGCAGGTGGTCCTGAGTTAAAAGACCAGAGCAGGCTCAGGGCCCAGAAGACGTGCTCGGGTTTCTAATGATGTCTTGCTGTACATAAGCATGCTCATTCGTGTGTGTGTGCGTGTGTGTGCGTGTGTGTGTGTGTGTGTGTGTCTATGTGTGTATGTCTCTGTTTCTGTGTCTCTGTCCCTGTCTCTCTCTGTCTCTCTTTGTCTCTGTCTGTCTGTCTCTCTGTCTC